>NW_028251085.1:0-195226 GCF_964263255.1 Lissotriton vulgaris | reverse complement strand
CTTACTAAGTCCGGCAGGAGCGAGATGAGTTACAATTAAATCCTCCACTAGTAGGTCAACGGTAGTGTCACCACTGTTCTCAGGTACCCCGACTAAGCGAATGTTGTTACGTCGGGCCCTATTTTCATACTCGTCCAGACGTCTGGCCATCAGATCATGCGATGATCGCAGGTTGCCAATCTCCGACTGCACATCCGCCATATCAGTAACAAGACTGGAGGCCTTAAGGTCCAAGGCTTTGACCCTCTCATTGGTCTTAGCCAAGTCCGCTCTGATGAGGGTAACATCAACGGCCACCGTGTCGATCTTTGAGACAATGGCCTCATATTGTAGCCCCATATCAGTCTTGCCCCCAGCAATGGCGCGCATTAGATCCTGGAGGGAGACCTCCGATGTCGCCGCAGGGTCCATCCTTGGGTCCTCAAGACTACGGCCAGCACCACTGGGGGAACCCTTCGGTTGTGTATATCGGTCCATAACATTAGTTTGGACGGAACCCCCACTGGTCGGCACCTTCGTCTTGCGCTTCTAAGTTTCAGGTTTAGTCGCCATATTGGAAGCCGCGCCCCGAAGGGCCCCTCTGGACCTGGTATAAATGGCAGTTATCTTTGGGTCGCCAAAGCAGGGTTTACGTCCAAATCGTAGCCTGTAAGACCAGGGATATGGCCGGAATGCACAGCGAGTCAGGCCGCCGCGGTCCGAAGTCAGGAGTACTTCCAGAACAGTCAATAGGAGATAGAAGAGAAACCGAAACCGAAACTGAAAGTGACAGTGACACCGGTGGAGAGAATGTACTTTGACCGCTGTTGTTGAATTACGTCGCGGCCAGCCAAGGCTTCAGAGACCCCGGTCTCGTCCGGGGGTAGGCCAGAAAGTTGAAGACGGTGTAAAAATGGTTCCCGAAGTCCGATCTTAGCTCTGGAAGGTGTAGCAGGATCATCAAGAGTAGTACTTCAAAAGCCCATAAGAATATTCAGGATAGTAGAAGGATAATTGCGAGAGGGCGGCGCGGGTCTCTGGAGCCCTCTGCTCACACGACCATCTTGGATGCCCGCGTAGCTCCTCCTCCCGAGGAGAACTTCTTGATGCCAGCATTTCTGAGGGTATTTTACCTTCACTGTATCCCCCACCTTCTCTTTAGTTATTGAGGTGGCATGTCTAACAGCAAAATTAAGTTTCCTTTTTGTTACTTTCTGATTTTGAGCTCCTTCCCACTCTCCTCCACCTGCAGAAATACCAACATTCCTACAATTCATCCAACCAGTTTTGTGCCCTGGAACAACTCGAAAGCTATCCTGTTAGTGGTAGAATGAGGTGTAAGTCAATAGAGTTTCACTCTCTCCACAATCACACCTGGCCAGTCCTTGTTCTATGGCCTGGCTATCTGAATGGACTCTTTTAACACCCTGTTGGACATCTCTAACAGCCATTTCGTCTCGGGATGATGAAGAGAGCATTTCTTGTGTTTGATTCCAAGGACGACAAAAACTCCTCCATTTCCTGTTATCTGTTAAAATGTATTCAGTAAGTCCTTCCCTACAGAAAACATCATCAAGAAAGGCAACAACTTTGGACGTTTACATTTTTTGTGCGATACAAATCTCTGGACACCTAGCAAATATATCCATTAAAACAAGTATTGGCCCGACTTGCATGCCAGAGGTCCTAATATATTCAAAGAGATATCTTGCCTCACCGGAGTGACCATAGGTTGAATTCTGGTCTTGCACACTCTGTCGCTTGTACAACATTCCATGCAATCCCTTACAGCTCTTTCCACTTTCATGTCAATCTCTGGCCACCAAAAGTACCACCTGATCCTCTCTGTGTTTTAGAAATTTCCTGATGGCCTTGGTGTGCTAACCAAACAAGTTTCTTCCTAAGCACACAGGGCAGTACTAGTTGTATACCCCTCCGTAAAAGCTCATCACAGACAGACACTTTATCTTTTGCATTCCAATACTTCTGAACATAAATATTAATAATAATAATATCCTCTCTCAATTTGCTTTTCTTGACCACCCATTAGAGGTCATCCGAAAAACATTGTGTAGAGCAACAACATTGGGCAACAAATCCTTCCATTCTCTTTCGCCAACAGCACCTTCAGTGATCGCACACATATTAAAATCATTTATGCTTCTAATGTCATTCTCCAAGTTTTCATCATCTCCAGCTTGTACAGACACCAACCAGGACAAGCAGTCAGCTACTCTATTCTCTGTACCAGAGATCTATTCAACACTAAAATTAAAACCTACAGGCAACCACCCATTTACAAATTCTAGTCGAAATACATCCAACTTCTTCTGTAAAAATATATCCTTTAAGGGCTTATGGTCCGCCCTGACAACAAATGAGCCTACCTATAGAAATTTCTTAAGTGTTTTAATCGCCTAATAAATTCAAAAAGCTTCTTTCTCAGTGACCGAGTAGTGGTTCTCAGGTTTAACGTCCTAGAAAGAAACATAATAGTGTGTTGTTTCCCCTCTCACTTGTTTCAACACTGCCCCCAAAACGTTCGCGCCGGCATCCATGACCAGAATGAATTGACTTTTAGAGTCAAAACTTTGCAGCGAAGGAGCATTTCTCAAAGCATCCTTCACATCATGAAACTGAGTCACATTTAGGAGATCCCTGGAATCTAAGACCTCTCTTCAACGATGTTCTTAACAAATGGGTGCGGTGAGCAAACCCTGGTACAAATTTATTGTAATATTTGGCCATCCCAAGGAAAGTTACCAAATCATCCCTACTCTTCGGAGTTGGTAGAATGTCAATTAATTTCACAAGCTGTTCCTTGTGTTTAATTCCATCCTTAGTCAATCTGTGTCCCAAATATTCAATCTCACTAAGGTTAAATTTATACTTTATTGTCTCTTAAAGTAAGTCCTCTTTCCTTAAATTTTTCTAACACTAGTCTCACCCTGAAATCATATTCCTCTTGGTAAGAGCCATAAACCAACGTGTCATCTTGGTAGGTTTTAACACCATCGATTGCCCCCCCCGAAGACATCCTCCATGGCTCTCTGAAAAAACAGAAGCAGTTGAATTGAACCCAAACGGTAATCTCATGAACTTGTATAAACCAAAAGGAGTGATAAATGTGGTTAAATTTACGGACAAGCTATCTAACTTAATCTGGTGGTAGGCTGCACTAAGGTACAAAGTAGAACACCTCACAGACCCATCCAGCTAAGTCAACATCTTGGAGATTTTAGGGAGAGGGTACTTGTCAACAACCATACATCTGTTAAGACCCCTCAAATCTACACAGAGCCTTATCGCTCCAGACGCCTTGCTCGTAAGAATGACCGGGCAAAGCCACTTGGTCGCTTCAATTTCTACTATAATACCCTCCTTTATCGACTTGCCAATTTCTGAGCGCATGGACTCCCTCAAAGCCAACAGCACCCCTATCATTTTACATGCTACGGGCTTGGCGTTTTCCTTAAGCACAATCTAATGAGAGTAATCAGAGAGACACCGAAATTTGTCGATGAAGACTTCCCTGAATTCCTTCCCTAAACACACTATCAAATGATTCCCATCTTTACTTATCTTATCTTATCTTATCTTAAGAGGAACTTGTATAGCGCTCTGTCACCATAGGTTTCCTGGCGCTGGGTGGTACTGAGAGATGTAGAGAGGGGGAGCTAGCCAGACTGTGTAAAAAGATTGGTTTTAAGAAGTTTTCTGAATTCCAGCAGAGACATGGAGGATTTGAAAGATAACGGCAACTGGTTCCAGAATTTGGGAGCCAGATGAGCAAATCTGCAACCACCATATTTTTTGAGTTTGATTGGGACTGCGGTCAGAAGTTGACGGTGGGAGGACCGAAGGTTGCGTGCCGGACGGTAAGGAGTCACTAGGGACTTCAGAAAGACGGGGGACGTACCAGTCACAGCTTTGTAGGTCAGGCAGCCGATCTTAAATGCAGCTCTCTGTTCGACCGGCAACCAGTGGAGTTTACAGAGTAGTGGTTTTGCAGACTGCCACTTCGGGGTCTTAAAGTTAAAGGCTAGTCGGGCCGCCTGATTCTGCACGACTTGCAGCCTATGTAGCAGGTATTTCGGTAGGCCATGATACAAGGAGTTGGAAAAATCCAGGCGGGAGAGCACAAGGGCGATTAAAACTTGTATCAGGGCTTCAGGCGAGAGTAGGTGGGAAACTTTCCTGATTCTCCGAAGCTGAAACATACATGAGGATACGACTGCACCAACCTGAGGCTTGAGGGAGAGCTCTGAGTCTATGATAACCCCTAGGCTCTTTGCCGATTTAGCCGGGATGGGCGGGGAGCCCAGCTCTGTAGGCCAAAACTGTGGGCCCCAGTGAGTGGAGCTACTGCCAGGGAGAATTAGCTCAGTCTTCCCTGGGTTCAGCTTGAGCTGATTAAGGTTCATCCATTGCTGGATATGTAACATGACCGCCTGACAGTCGAGAGCTGCGTTAGGGGTGTTAAGAGGGAAGATGATTTCCAGGTCGTCTGCATAATTGAAGACGGTAATGTCCCAGCTCTTCAGGGAATGGATGAGCGGGCGAAGATAAAGATTAAAAAGCAGGGGAGACAGAGAGGAACCCTGAGGCACTCCACAGATGAATGGTTCCCTAGTAGCAGTGAAAGGACCCAGGTGAACAGCCTGGGTTCTGCCTGTCAAGAAGGATTTAATCCAGACCAGAGCCGAGCCCCGGATACCGGCTTGCTCAAGGGGCACACATCAACCACACACTTTCCATCAATATGCCTCTTAATAAGCTTCTCCTATTTGTGTGGCATCATTTCTTTTAAGACCATACTAGGTCCGTTGTTAGGGTCAAGCATAGCATTGAGACCTTTCTGATGGAACCAGCCTATTATACTATCCCCTTTGCATAGGACAAACATTTTTCCTGCTGCCAAGCGACAGTTGTAATCGGACCCACCCAAAAATTATCCTAGTAGGTTTATGGGTCGGCCACCATAAGCCAGCAGCCTGATATCCGGCTTGAAACGTTTAAATTTGCCCTCTAACTTTTCCCGGTAAAGTACTTTGGAACTAACAAAATCTTGGCCCCGGAATCAAAATGCATCTAAATAGACTCACCATTGACCAGGACACTGTCAATGGGACCTTTACCCTTGTTTTCTTCTACCTAGGGTACAACCTTCACGCAATGCTAATCATCATAATTACAATCACTTTAGACTTCCTCCTAGTTCACTTTCTTCACCCGCTTAGTTTTCTGTTGGGTCTTGCAGTATTTAGCAAAGTGTCCCATCTTTCCGCAACTGTGACACTTAACAGAAGCTTGAATGCAAACTAATACGTTTGGAGCGATAAGGCTCTGTGTAGATTTGAGGGGTCTTAACAGATGTATGGTTGTTGACAAGTACCCTCTCCCTAAAATCTCCAAGTTGTTGACTTAGCTGAATGGGTCTGTGAGGTTTTCAACTTTGGACCTTAGTGCAGCCTACCATTAGATTAAATTAGATAGCTTGTCCGTAAATGTAACCACATTTATCACTCCTTTTGGTTTATACAAGTTCATGAGATTACCGTTTGGGTTCAATTCATCTGCTTCTGTTTTTCAGAGAGCCATGGAGGACAAGTACTAATGTGGTATTTCGTTTAGTTGACTATGTGTTCTTTTTGTAATCAAAGATATTAATTTAAAGAAAATAATGAAATAAAAGGCAGAAATTACTGCTAAGGTAAACGTATTGGTTTGCGTTCTTCTTACTTCATATGAATAAGTGTTGTGAAGTCACTAGAGGCATAGGTAATTTTTTTCTTATGTAGTATAACTGGCCCTACATACCCTCTAATCCTTAGGGCCAAACCCCTCCTTTTTTAACAGAAGCAGCAGGGTAAGTCTTGTTGGTAGCTAGATGAGAACTGCTTCCACATCTGAAACACTTCCCTTTGAAAGTTTCTTCTCATATATCGCAGACGGATCCTCAGAGTGTTTATTAACTGTTTTGTTCACAGGCTGCACGTTCTCACCTACCACAGTGACATTTTCCTTTTTTATGACTTCCACACATGCTAGGAAGTGCTCAGTGCATTTGGCCAACAACAAGATCTTGTCAAGTTTTGGGTTATCTTTCTGCCAAAGATAGTTTTTGACCTTCTTAATACTGCACCTAAGCATAAATTGATCATGTATTTGCTCTTCAAGAACACCTGCACATTTGCAAGACACCACTAATTTTTGCAGGTCAGTGACATATAATTCCACTGACTACTGTGGTTTCTGAACCCCATTACTGAAATGGTAACGTTCTAATATCGTGTCCAACAGTGGTAGATGTTTGTCTAGTTTACACCAACACACTTCAAAGTCATTCAAATCCTCTGATTCACAACCTGAGCTCAGGCAAGTGTTTTAAAGACCTCTTGGCCTTCGGGCCCTAAACAATGCAACAGCAATAAGGCTTTTATCTCCACACTTAGCAACACACCATAAATACGGGGGTAATGTCAAAAAAAAGTTTTTCACTTTGACCAATTAATAGTTGGTTCACCAATAGAAAACAAAAAGAAAGGTGGTGGTGTAATATTTTGCATGATTCCAGAACCAGCAGCCAGGGACAAGAGTGCACCTGTCACTGTGGTTATATGCAAATGACAAGCAAGAGCTAGTGAGGAAAGTGTGCCTGTCACTGAGGTTTAAATGCACATGACTAGCGAGTGATCATGAGAATAGTGTGCTTGTCACTGAGGTTAAAATAACAAGCAAGTGATGTAAATGTAAATGTACAGGAATTTATATAGCGCAAATCCCCAACTGGTCTCTAAGCGCTTGCTTAGGGAACCCGTCCTGGTATTCCCCTGCGAGATAACCCCGGCAGGGTATCCGCAAGGTGAAAGCCAGGCATCCCGCCGCGAGGGGCCGTTGTGGAGATTAAGCAAGCTATTGCCCAGAGTTGCAGAGTGTGAACCCGTGAATCGAGTAGACACCGGAGCGAGAATTGTCGAGTCCATGGACATTTAGGACTCAAGACCCCGCCAAACCGGGAATTGAACCCTGGTCCCAGGCTGACCTCTGCTTCCAGGTCTGCCTCCTCTAACCAGTGAGCCACACTTCTCCACTGATTGCAGCAGAAGTACAACAAATGTATGCCTGTCACTGATGTTACATGCAGAGGACAAGCAGGAGATCATGAGGAAAGTGTGCCTGTCACTGAGGAAGTCATAATGACAGATGCAGCCTCTTCTCATTGTCAAAGCAGCCAGTGAAGTAGTATGCTGCGTCTTAACCCTTAGGAATCCAGAAATAACAGACCCCCATGATGTCATCCAAGCAACATCCTACAAAGACTCCGTGATTAAACCCAGGGCCTCCCAGCCAATGGGAAGGCACGGACATTAGTAACTGCGACGTAGGCTCGAAGGTGAGGAGGCAAGCTATTGTGATGTAAGACCCCGCAGCTCCCTGTCTGCGAGGACTTCGCCCGCGGGTTCACAAGGTAGCGTGGCTTGCACGGTGGCAGCACAGCGAGAAGCTTTTTGAAACAAAAATAAATAAAGTAAAATTGTACAATAGTACCTTGTTACACCATGGGAGGAACACTCCCAAAAGCACTTTGTGTTGAGACGTCTCTTATGCTCATTGTAACCCTCGTTAGGTAGAAGACTGGGTAGGCCATGGAGTAGGTCCGTTGAGTGTAGTTCTCTGAAATAGTAGCGTTACAGCTGAAAATCTGTATCGCAGAATGAATGACACCAAGATCGTCGCCATTGTAGAAAAGGACTGGAGGCGGCAGTAGATGTACCACAATAGTTTATTTAATACAGAGGTACACAGAGAGATGTTCCATTACGAAGGCGGCCAACTGATAACACTGACATTCCAACCCTAGCAACCTTCTCAGAGCAGGGTTCCACGTTACACTTTCTGCGTCCCTACAAACTAAGACTTAAACTAAGAGTTCCCCACATAATAAAGACACCAAGATATCACACATTTTTTCTCTTTTTGTCATAGAAGGAGACACTTTGGCATTTTCAGGTGTGCTATTGAGCTGTCAGTACTCATCAGGAGTCAGAGACTTAGGGCCTTATTAAGAGTTCAGCAGTTTTACTGCCGGTCCCAAGAAGATGGCTGCGGTCTCCCGCCCGCCGTATTGCGATGTTCCCGATGGGCCGGTGGCGGTCTTTAGTGACGACGGTGAATGTTTCTTCATATTTGTCGATGCATGTGCATATATTTTGACTGCACAAGTGTTGAATGTACCCATATGCATGACACATGTGAAAAAATACCTACTGCCCATTGCTGGAGTCTGGACCATATGTACCCAGTCTAGTCAATGGGTAAATACTGCAAAACACTTACCTGGATTTCAGCGACATCAGGGTCGTTTTCTTTGAGGTAAAGATGCTGCTTTAAAGGGGGGGGGGGGCTGGAGAAAGGAATCCATGTCAGAGACTGAAGGGATGAAAAGGAAATGAGTGAGTATGCACCCCAATTCCTTCGATCCATTAACTCTAAGCTGATGGTCCCACCAACAGGGTCAGCTCATCGGAAAGCCAACTTGTAATTCTAGTGGCAGTGAAACTTCTCTCCGTTTTGCCACAACCAACACCTTGATGATCTGCGAATGGCTGTCGGTGTATCGCTTCGCACTCCCCAGATAATAGAAAATACCGCCCTCCAACACGGAGGCTCAACCATGACAAAGCAATGAAAACAGAACACCACCTGGAAAGGGATTTCACTTTTATAAAATGAAACCCATCAAACACAGGTTCTCAGAATAATGCATGGGGTTTTATATATGCAACACTCTCTAACAAAATGGCTTTACCTTATGTCAAATGAACAACATTCAAATGTATATAGCAATATATATATGTGTATATATAATATATGTGCAAGCAATAATAACACACTTATAAGTAGGATAATAATATGAAATGAAATGCAAGCAGTTAATACTGGATGTCCTGCAAGAAATCAGAAAGATATATACACTAAATACATCAAATCATTATAGCCACTGAAGACTTAAATGTGCACACAGACATTCGCACATCACAATAGCAATAATCAAAAATAAAACACGTCACCTGGTGCAAACTTCATCTTGGCCCTCTCCAGACTGTGGGATTCACAACTGGGGTCAAGAGACTCTGCAAACAGATTCCTGCACTGAAGACGCGTCCGCCGTTCAGGCCCAAATCCCAGTTTCCAAGTCAACAAACCCTCGCTTTGTAATTTCAAAACACACTAGAAGGTTCCGAGAAGCCCTCCTCTGCACCAAGTAAACTGAGTGGAATTGGCCAGTTTCCATGAAAGCATTCCAAAGGCAAAAGAGTTCTCACGTTCCTTCTGCACTTTCACATGTTCCAGTCTTTATCTTAACAAAGCTTATGAAAGTCTCCGGCAGTAAAGTCAACAAAAACAACCTTGAACGTGAATAACCTGTGTGTGCATAAAGCGGTGAAAGAGGTGTGGCGCAGCGGCCAGGGTACCTGACTCCGGACCATGGGGTTCACGGTTCAATCCCTGGCACCGGCGGCAGGTTAGCCCAGCACCATGTGACTCTGGGCAATAGCTCGCTTAATCTTCTTGACGGCCCCCAGCGCCGGTACACCTCTTCAGAGGTAGCTGTGCGCTTTACAAATGCTGGTATTTCATTTCATGCAAGACAAAGTAAAATTTCAAGATGGCATGTCAAAGCCAATAATAAGAACTTCATAATACTTCCCAGTGTACAACATAATGTACATTTGAGCACCACTGCTTATAACACTGCACTCTGAGACCTAGAAATACATTCCACACCTCTCTCTCTCTCTCCCTCCCTCTCCCTCTCCCTCTCTCTTATGCACATCCTACACGTTATGTTCCTGGCAAGGCTGTTCTATGCTGTGAAAGCTCCGACCACCAGATTTTCTGTATCTGGTAGATGCAAACAGGTCAAGTTTGTGACTATCAGATTGGAACGAATGATAGCCGCTACCACTCCACCGGATTTGCCTGAGCTACGGTCGGCGTGGATGGTGTAGTAATTATGTGGGAGTGCAGCTATTATGTCGGGGGCGGAGTCCTGGGTCAACCAAGTCTCGTGAGCAGAAGGATGTCTGGTTTGTCGGAATCTAATAATAGAAAGATATCCATCTGGTGTTTTACCAGAGAACGGGTATTAAGGTAAGTTATGGACAGAGAGTGAAAGGGAGGGCAGGGCTCCGTCCGTCTGCGCAAGCTCATCTTGTTAGATGGAAATATGGGAGGAGTGCCATTGGCTAGGATCCCATGTTTCCTGGCCCTATTGACCGCATCTCTAGACATGTGGCCCTGACCTCTGTTGTATTTGAGAAGGTCATTGCTCGAGTATGGAAATGATTGGGCAGCACGGTTGGCCCTGGGGCCCGTCTGGGCGCGGACGGGCTCAGACAAGCTTGCCTTCGGCGTGCCGCCGGCGCGCCCGCTGGGCCCGTCCGCTGCTCTTCCTGGGTGGAGGGGCCATTTTATACCTTCAAGGGCTGGAGGGGCCGAGCACTGGTCCGATCGTCTGCTCCTCAGCCAAGATGGTGGCCGCAAGGAGACAGAGCCCAGGCAGCGCCTGATCGGCTGCAGTGGGGCTAGAGAGCAAAGACCGGGTGGCAGGTCCACACTAGGCAGGTCAGTGCAGCGCGGCAATTTTAATCAATTTCCAAAGTTGCACAATTATTAAAAATACGAACAGCAAAACAACAAAGTGCAAGTAATTTTTAAAAAATGAGGGTCAAGGCTATTCACGCACAGAAGTCCCGACTTCCGCCTCAGGACAAACACCAGCACACTGTCAATCGGTGCTTGCATTGGCAATGGTCTTTTATACCTCCAAGGGCGAGAGGGGCCGAGCGCTGGTCCACTCGCCTGCTCCTCACCCAAGATGGTGGCCGCAAGGAGACAGAGCCCAGGCAGCGCCTGATCGGCTGCGGCGGGGCTAGAGAGCAAAGACCGGGTGGCAGGTCCACACTAGGCAGGTCAGTGCAGCGCAGCAATTTTAATCAATTTCCAAAGTTGCACAATTATTAAAAATACGAACAGCAAAACAACAAAGTGCAAGTAATTTTGAAAAAATGAGGGTCAAGACTATTCACGCACACAAGTCCCGGCTTCCGCCTCAGGACAAACACAAGCACACTGTCAATCAGTAGAGAATACAAACAAATAATTGTTTATTCAAATACACTCAGAGTGGAGACCGATCTGCCAAGTCACTTAGGAGTGTTGCAGAGGGACTGACATCAGCAAGCATAACGATACATTATGTACATTTTAGAACCAGAAGAAGCACACCCACCATGGAATTCTCCAAACCGAGGCAGCTGAACAGTAAATTACAAAGGAGTATGTTTCGATTCTGAGGCCGGGCGCACATTATCTGTTGGTCAAGGTCATCCTGCCGGTGCCCGCCACTAGACACATGGGAGAAGGCCTACATCTCACAACAAAGGTATGCACTAATAAGAACAGTGTATTCGTTAATGTAGCGAAACTCGTCTCTGAAGAAACATAACCTAAGGAAATGCATTTCTCGGAAAAGGCAAAGGATTGGTTTTGATCATGACTTAAAATGGCGGCAGTACATAAAATGGTGCTCCGAATGCTAACTTTACGTGAACATGAACAAAAACATATTTCATTATTATTTTTATTCTAACAATCCTCACCCTTGACCATTTGGAAGTGAAAAAGTATAGGCCCATTTGTGCCTACCTCTTCTGGCTAAAATACTAGAGAAAGCCATAAATGGATTTGTACATGCTGCTCAGCTGAACTTCTACTTCTGGACTTTGCAGTGGGAAAACAGCAGACCATCTCTTATTCCTGCCTCTTCATGGGCTGGTGGGGCCATGCCCCAAAAACCCAAATGGATGAGCTACCTTTGGAAATATCATAGAAATTAGTTTAGAAAACTTGCCTGAATGGTGGTGCTACCCGTGGAATCGTACGTTCATGCATAATAGCTGTTAGTGGCTTTATTTATGTCATCAAAATGATAGGACTAACAGGAGTGACCTCGCAGGAAGGGACATCACACAGTGACAAGCTTTGCATGTTGTTCGGCCAGCACTGATTACTGACTATTTGGATGTGGCAGTAGAGCGCACGACTTAAGCTAGATGAGTAGTCATGTTCGTTATACCACATTGGTTGGAAAGCAGTACACAGGTTCGGCAAGCTGACGTTTAGGGATAGTAGTTGTAATTCCTAGCTGTTCTAACTGTCCATGACCTGTGTGTGACCAGCTGTTAGATCGACCATGTAAAATAACTGCATTCTTTTCAACAGGTCGGTATTCCCAATTCTGTCTCTTGCATCTGTGTGCCAAGGTATCACACCGCCTTATGCACCACTCACTCTTATGCATTATGGCAGAGCTCATGCTAGTTTCAGGGGTATGTTTGTGGTCAGGAACATTTAGGACACAGGGGTCCCTAGAAGCAATAAGGCAAGGGACACAAGGCATAAATTCCTCTCCTTCTTGAGCGAAAGTCATTGCAAGGCATTGTCTTGGATAAATAATTTGGAAGAGTCATCCAGGAAACTGCTACTTCATTTATCTACAATGAGAGTCTTACAGTTAGGGCATTTCACAACTATCTTGGCTAATCCTATCCCACAGAATGTCCACTGTCTTGCTAAGAAATACTATTCCTGTCCATTATAAGTGGTTGTTATTCTTAATAGAAAGGTTTTAAAATGTTTCTTTAGAATATAACCGCTGCTGTTTAACGCGCTGGCTGTGCCTGCACAGCTAAAATAAAACCAAACCAAGACCTGTTTCAATGATGTCTTGTATCTGTGGCTTGTGTCTTACAGCTGATTTTCAAAAAAGTGTATGGACCCATGTGGAAATCCACATTTGGACCATACAAGAACATGAACATTGCCTCCCCGGAGATTTTGGAGATGGTGCTGAGGCAAGAGGGGAAATACCCCATGAGATGTGACATGGCGCTCTGGAAGGAACACCGAGACCTGAGAGATTTCGCATATGGACCTCTGACTGAGTAAGAAAATTGTTCTTTGTTTTTCTCATAATTTGATTAAATTGCTGATCTATAATGCACAGCCGCTAACATGTACATGTTTCTGGACTTGGGTGTAGTCTGCTGGTCCCACATTGAGGAAATCTTTCAAATAGAAATGGTCTACCGGTCCCTAACAGGGCACCGAAGGGATTTCTGGCCTTAGATGTAGTATGAAGGGCCCCAAAAGAGTACCTAAGGGAATCCTGTTGTAGTTTACAGGCCCCTGACAAAGAGATGCCTGGTATTGACCAGGAACCCTTTCTGTATTCTGTGTGGGACCACTGGTTAGAGGCGGCAGACCCGAGAGCAGAGGACGGCCCGGGACCAGGGTTCAATTCCCGACGCGGCAGGTTTCTGGACCAGGGTCAGCGGACTCGATAATTCTCTCGCCTCGGTGCCCACTCTGATCAGCGATCACACTCGGCAACTCTGGGCACTAGCTTGCCTCATCTTCACTAACGGCCCCATCAGACCGCCGGGGATGCCTGGTCTCACCCTGGAGATACCCATTAAGGGACCATCTCTCAGGGAAGCCAGGAAGGGTTTCGCAGCGGTCGAAGCGCGGGGACACGCCGGTGCGCGTAAAAACCCAGCGCTATATAAATGCCCCTATTACTATTACTATTACTATTACTTACTTGTAGATCACCTGTCTCTAAGAGAATATGTAAAGGGTTATATGTAATCTACTAGTCCTCTATGAAGTAAGTAGGGAAGTCCTGTTCCTATGTGTAATCTACAGGTCCCTTACAGCATTTGTAAAATATTCCTCATCTCAAGTGTAGACTACGGGTATATAATGTGAATTTATAGTGTTATGTTCACTTATCTCGCCGGTAGCACAATATGTAGGGAATGCCCAGTCTAAGATGTAGCCTGACAGAATACATACAATTATTTGTTTTAGGTGTAGTTAGCAGAGTATGTAAGGAATCCCTGGACTTAGGTGAAGACTATGTGCCCATGTCAGAGTGAGAAAGAGTTTCCTGGTTTAAATGGAGTCCACAGACCCTTAACACATGAAGGAAGAGAGTCCTGGTTTGAGGTGTAGTCTTCAGGCTCTTGATATAGGATGGAAGAGATCCCTGGTCTTGACTGTAATCGACAGATCCATAACACAGTGTGTAAGGGATTCCTGTTATTAATCGTAGTCGACAGGTCCATAGAGTAAAGAAGGGAATCCTGAAATTAAGTGTTGTCTACAGACCTTTAAAAGAGTAAGAAATGCCTCCTGATCCTAGGTGTAGTCTACAACCCCTTATCAGAGTAAAGTAGGGAGTCTTTGCCTTAGGTGTGGTCTGCAGACCCCTGACAGTGTCTGTAATGTAATCCTGGTCTTGGGTGGATCCTACAGATCACTACTCGGGTGTGTAACGTATTCCTGGTCTTAGGTGTAGTCTACACATATCTAACTCCGTACAAAAGAGATTCCTGTTCTTGGGTGTAATCAGCAACCCTCATCATGCCATGGAAGATATTCCTAGACCTGCAACAGCATTAGTTTGGGACCCCTCTCTAGTTATTTTATGACCAGGGAAAAGAGAGCACAACATCTAAGAAAACATAATAAAGTTCCCCCCTGGTCTATTAATACTTTCTCATAAGGCGTGGCTCATATAGTTAATCAATAAGCCTTCAGATTAACACAGGTACACAGATTTTTTCTGATTTTTGATATTTTATTCGTTTTGTTTTCCTTTGTAGTATATCAAAAAAAGGCTTTTTTTTTTCTTCTATTTTTGCTATTTTTCCATATATATTCATTAATTCATCAATAATACTTAGTCATTTCAACATTAAAATTCAATAAACGGGGGCGTGGCTTGGCGGGCGAAGATGGCGGTCGCAGCCTTGTAGAGCTCCCGCCGGCCCGGACTGAATCCGATCATTTATCCTGACCCCCGAGCCCACTGTTGGTGCCCAGTGCCTGTACTCGATCCGGTGAAGTCTCCAGTCTGCATTGGTGTATAGATCCTGTGATTCCTCCCTTCCTGTGATCGAGGGGAGTCGGCGGCAGAGTGCGGCCTGGTGGCCGGCCGGAACCGGGGTCCTCGAGTTTCGCGACGCCTGGTGGCAGCTGTGACCTGGCGGGTGCGGGTGGCATCCGCCACGCCGTCCTGGGCTTATCTCTCAGCCAGCGATCGCCTGGAGTTTGAGGCGGAACTAGCGACTTCTACCCATCGGTTCTTCCCCTGCACGACCGGCGAGTGGTGGCAGCGTGGCCGGGCCCTGCGACAGTCTGGTGGCGGGGGCAACCGGGGCTGGACTGGTGGTCGGCTGGCCCCCCCTGATCCGCCTCCCCTGGCTAGGCCCACTGGATACGGCGACCCATGGACCGCGGACCCGCTGATTCCTCCTGACATATCCTGGACGGCTGCCCGTGGGGACGACTGTGGGTGCGGCCTGTCCTGCTGGGGTGAAGCCGGGGCCTCGATTTTCGCGACACCCGGTCGCAGCGTCCCTCCCCGGGGCCTCATCTGGGCAGCCCCGTTCCAGTTTTTGCGACAGTGCCCGAGAGTGGTGTGGGCCCTGCCCGGCGCTTGCCATGACCAGGGACAGAGGAGGTGGCCCGCCCAAGCATGGACCCATAGATAAATTCACAGGGCCGAGTGGTGGCGCTGGGGCGACCGGTGGCAGCGGCGGCCCCGGGCCAGACAACGCAGCTATCCTAGCGGCCATAACCCAGTCTCGGGACATGCTCGATGCCAAGATCGGCGCGGTCGGGGCGGATGTCACGCTCCTACGCCAGGACCTTCGCAATGCAGTGGAGCGGATTGCTGGGGTCGAAACCCGTGTCACGGAGACTGAGGCGGACATTGGTGGCCTAAAGAAGCGCCTTGCGGAGGTGGAAAGCGTCCAGAAGACACTGGCGGCCCGAGTGGAGGATGCAGAAGGGCGCGCGCGGCGCAACAACCTCCGCTTCATTGGTTTTCCGGAGCGGTGCGAGAAGGACAGCATGGAGAGGTTCCTGACCGGATGGCTGGAGAGCTGGCTCCCTGAAGGGGCGTTATCTAGGTGTTTCGTGATCGAGAGGGCCCACAGGGCCCTGACCCAGCGGCCGCCGGAGGGTGAGCGCCCGCGGCCGGTTATAGCCCGCCTGCTGAACTATCATGACCGGGATGTTATCCTGCGGGAGGCGAGGAACAAGGGCTCCCTCGCCTTTGAGAATCATACCATTATGATCTTCCCGGACTACACAAAAATGGTGCAACAACAGCGGCACTCCTTCATGGACGCTAAGGCCAAGCTCCGGGGCCTCAAGCTCCAGTATTCGCTCCTGTATCCAGCTCGCTTGCGGGTCGTATACCAGTCTCGTACCCACTTCTTTGACTCGCCAGAGGAGGTGTTTCGCTGGACGGATGAGGCAGTGCGACTACGTCCCCACGCCCAACCGGGACTGGACCCGGGCAGGTCTCCAGGGTCGTCGCCGGAGCGGACACAACGCCAGCCCAAGAAGGGCCGACATCGGAGGTCTCGCTCCAAGAAAAGATCGGCTTCCGCCTGTGCGTCGCAATCGGGTGGCGCCAGGGACTCTGAACACTCCGATGCGGGCAGCTGAACACTGTTGGGCCTCCATACATTCTGTCGGCGGCATATGGACTTGCTCTGCCTTGGCTGGTGAGACTGTTTTACTTTGTCCTTGATGTACCAGCCGGCTCCCATGTGGAGACCTCAGCTATAGACGTGGGGACACTGTGTGGCTCGGAGGGTACCTTATACGGGCCTCAGACCCTCACGGATGTGAGTGTTGTTGGGGGGGTGGTGTGTGTGCGTCTTGGTGGGGTTTTGGGGATCCATTGGTATGGCGGGCCCTGAGTCCTCTGTTTTGGGCTCGGGTCTCTCCATGCCGCGACAGGTACTTCACTGTTTTCTGAGGTATTGGGGTGGGGGGAGTGGGGTATGGGGGGGTGTTTTGGTGTTGCACTTGTTGTTGGGGGGGCTCTGGGCTGGAACGGGGGAGTTGTGTTTGCGGGCTGGGGGGGTGGGTCCACACGTGTCGGGGGCTGTGCTTTTTGTCGTTTTGCGGGTAGCACCTGGGTGGGAGGGTGGGCCGGATCTTGCACTGTGTGTCGATAATGGCTAGTGCTGCGAGTGTGATTCCTTCGAAGACCCTGCGGGTGGTAACGTGGAATGTGCGGGGTGTCCTGGATAAGATTAAGCGGGGGGCTGTGCTGCGGTGGGGGAAAAGGGAGATGGTGGATGTTCTTTTGCTTCAGGAAACGCACATGCTGGGATCCAAAGCCCTTAGCCTCCAGAGGTTCGGCTACCACCAGGTCTATCATGCTGGCTTTACGAGGGGCTCGAGGGGGGTGGCCATACTGATTCATCGTAGGGTGGCCTATGTCCACGAGAAGCAATGGATTGACCCCCAGGGCAGATTTGTTTTTGTTAAAGGTCTACTGGGGTCCGAGCCAGTGGTTTTTGGTAGTGTCTATGCCCCTCCCCCCCCTGCAATGGGCACTGTCTGAACGGCTGTTTGCGTTGTGGGACGAAGTCCCCGAGGTCCTGACTGTGGTGGGGGGTGATTGGAATGAAGTCATGGATGTGGGCTTGGACCGCCAGTGGCGAGCGTGTGTGGTACCTAACCCCCCCCCGCGGCTGCCCCCACCCGGTTGAGTGCAACGGCGCGCAGTATGGGCTGGGTCGATGTGTGGCGGCATTTTCATCCCGCAGTACAGGCCTTCACGTATGTATCGGCGGTGCATGGGTCATTCTCGAGGCTTGATTACTTGTTTGTACCCGGGGCCTGCCTGAGCCGTGTTAGGGACGCCTCGATACTCCCCAGGGGCCTTTCGGATCATTCCCCTGTCCTGGCCACTCTGACCCTCCCCGTTAAACGGCAACCTTTTCGCTGGCGTATGTCCGCCTGGCAGTTGCAGCGGCCGGACTATGTGGCGCACCTACGGGAGGCGATCGACCACTTTTGGCGCGAGAACTTGGTGGGGGGAGCCGACGCTGTTGTAGTGTGGGAGGCGCTGAAGCCCACGATCCGGGGCATTGACATAACTTGGTGTGCGGCCGCTCGGCGGAAGCACCGGGAGGCCATTGTGGCTGCCGCGGCCCACGTGGAGGAGTTGGAGCAGCGTGGTCGACTTGGAGGTGAGGAGGGCGTGGTGCGCCAGCTCCTGCAGGCCCAGCAGACTTACTCCTCGGTCCTACATGAGGAGGCCCGGCAGGCGTGGCTCGCCACGCGCAGTAGGGTATATCAGTGGGGCGATAAGTCCTGCACCATGTTGCATAGACTTTGCCAGGCGACCTTCCAGCCCCTGGAGCTACCCGGTCTTACGGCGGGGGATGGCTCAGTCATGACCGACCCGGACCAATTGGCGGCCAGCTTTGCCCGCTACTACGAGGCACAATATGCCCCTCGCGATCCGCTGAGGGAGAGCGGGATTGCCCCGTACTTGGATGCTTTACTCCCGCAGGCAGTCCCGGAGGAGGCTAGAACGGCCCTAGAGGTCCCACTTACGTCCGAGGAGTTAGGGGAGGCGCTTGGCCAACTGAACACTGGGAAGGCGCCCGTCCCTAGTGGCTACCCTGCCGAATTTTATAAAAAATTCCACGTCCAGCTGGGACCCCACTTTCGCAATGCGCTAGAGGCAGCGCGGTCTAGGGGCGAGCTGCCACCTGACTGGCGCCATGCTGAGATTGTGGTCTTTTTGAAGCCTGGTAGGGCGCCTGACCGTCATGATTCATACAGGCCTATCTCCCTCCTCAACATCGAGGCCAAGATCTTGGCGAAAGCCCTGGCGAACCGCCTTCTGCCCCTTATAGCCGACCTGGTCCACCCCGACCAGGCCGGGTTCATGCCGCACAGAGCCACCCGACACAATATCCGGCGGGCGCAGGCAGCGATCGACGCCATGAGTGCTAGGGATGAACAGGCCGCACTTCTCCTTGCGGACATGGACCGGGCCTTTGATTCGGTGAGCTGGGCGTATCTCTTCGCCTTATTGGCCCGCCTAAACCTCGGGCCGGTCTTTCTGTCCTATGTCCGCCTCCTGTATACCAATGTCACGGCGTCGGTCCGGGTGGCAGGCGCGGTCTCAGGACGCTTCCCAATCGGCCGCGGTACGCGCCAGGGTTGCCCGTTGTCCCCATACCTATTTGCCCTGGCCATGGAGCCCCTCGCGGCGCGGGTGCGGCTAGATGCCCAGCTGCGTGGCTTTGTCTGGAACGATACTCTTACAGATAGAATTGCACTCTACGCGGACGATGTCCTCCTGTTCCTTACGGATCTGCGGCGCTCTGGCCCTCGAATCCTGGAGATCATGCGGGGGTTTGGCGAAGTCTCCGGGCTTACCCTTAACCTATCTAAGTCGACCCTGTGGGTTCTGCATGGCGGAGCGGTGGCCGACGATTGGGCTGCTGATCTACGAGTGGCGACGGACGGCCTGAAATACTTGGGTGTTTTCCTCTCGACTTCGCGGGCCGTGGCCTGGACGCGTAGTGTCCTACCGGTGTGGGAACGGGTTCAGACGGATGTTAAAACGTGGTCCAGGATGCCGCTTACGATCTTTGGAAGGTCGGCCATCTTTAAGATGGTGGCGCTGCCGAGACTGCTGTACCAACTCCAGCATTTCCCGCACCCTATCGGCATGGAGTGGTTTCGCCAGGTGAACTCTGTGCTGGGCCGCTTCCTGTGGGAGGGCGGAGCAGCCAGGGTGGCCCTCAAGACATGTTTTCTATCCACCTACTGTGGTGGCTTGGCCACGTCTGATCTCCTCTCCTACTACCAAGCATCGCATCTGCTTGTTCTTAACGATTGGTGGTATGGGGATAGGAGTGATCCGGCATATGCCCTGGAAAGGCATCTTATGGGTGACCATACGCTCCACACCGTTCTATACTCGGCGCGTATACGCCGTGGGTTGCCATCGGTGACAAGGGTGGTCTTTGCAGTGTGGCGGCAGTCCTTGCGCCGCATGGGATGGTGGGGCAAGCTGACGGCGGAAACGCCGCTGTGGCACAACGGTCTGCTTCCAGAGCTGGCGACTCTGGCTGGGTTCGAGGGTTGGGAGACTATTGGGATTACTCAACTGGGTCACGTCGTGTCCGGCACAACCCTCAAGTCCTTTGCAGACCTCCGAGTGGAATTCCAAATGCCCCAGTCCCAGTTTTTCCGTTACCTACAGCTGCGACATGCCCTCGCCCCAAGCATTGCCGGCCTCGACTCCCTTCCGGAGTTTAGCCCAATTGAGGCGAAAGTCTTTATGGGCGACCTGGGAGACAAGAAGGTTTCCAGGATCTACCAGACTCTGGTTATTCACTGCTCGTCTACTCTCAGCTCCCTCCGGGAAGCCTGGGAAGTGGACGTGGGCACCCTGGACGAGGACGACTGGAGAGAGGCCCTGGAGTCTCCCCGTGGCACCGCTATCGCGGTTCGGCTCCGTCTCATACAATTCAAGTATCTACATCGTGCCTATTACACACGTGAACGACTGTGGAGGGCTGGTTTGATTGAGTCATCGGAGTGCCTGCGATGTGGGGAAGTGCCTGGCACCTTGTTGCACACAGTATGGTCATGTGGTCGCCTGGCTGGCTTCTGGAGGGGTGTATGGAATTGCCTGGCTGAGGTCCTGGGCTGGGATCTTCCCCGTACCCACCGGCTGGGCCTGCTGCACGTCATGGACGGGGTTGGGGGCAACATCTATAAACGTCACCTATTGCTACTGGGCCTGGTGGTGGCTAAGCGCGACTTGGCTCGGGCCTGGAAATCTGTGAGGGCCCCCCCCCTGTCGGCATGGAAGGCGGGACTGGACTATTTTATGGGTCTTGAGAAGCCAATTTTTGAGGCGCGGGGCTGCCCGCGCAAGCACTTCAAGATCTGGAAGCGGTGGGCTGACTATCGTGGCCTATCCTTGGAACCCCCAGCGGAACCGGAGGAGGACATTTGATCGCAGCGCTGTCTCTGGCCCTAAAGGCACATCCCAGGTTGCTTCATGCCTGCTTCTCTTATATGAACCATCTCTGTGTTGCCTCTGTACATGTGTGGAAAGGGGGGGGGGGATAGTGGGTACGGGTGGGGGTGTAGTTGGGGTTGGGATGGGTAGTTGGGATTTTAAAGCTGAGCTTCATTGATACTTGCTTAGTATTTCTTGTGTATGTGATCCATACATTGATCTTGAGGTGGTGACCTTGGTGTGGGAAGGTGCCTCATGCTTGTCATTCTTTTGCTCAATAAACTTGGTTGTGAAAAAAAAAAAAAATTCAATAAACAGTTCCTTTATCTTTACAATTTGATATATACATAAGAAGGAATTTTTACAATGGAAAACAAGGACCCTGTCCGACACACACTTATCGACATTCACACTTACTCATTCATAAAATTATACACACTTCTTTTTACAACCCAAAACAATTTCTGAGGTTGAGGTAACACAGATATTAATCGTGAGTTTCCACGCCAGGTCTACGCGCGTTTCGGCTGGCTTGTACCACCTTCCTCAGGACCAACAAAGAAAAAGTTTTCTCTTCAACGTGTGTTTACAGGGTATCTGAAATACAAATATAATATAATGTACCTGTGCAAATTTGACCAAAGGACAGTTGAATTAATCTAACAAGTTTCCTTTATATAGCACTTTATAATTACTGTGAGGTATCAAGTTTATTTATTTATTTATTTATTTATTTTTGCTATTTTTAAAGCGCGCAAATACCCTTACGGGTGTCTCGGCGCTGTTGCTCAAGGAACTCTAACTCTATGAGGATGGTTAAACAGAGGAGAAAAGCCATGTCTTGAGGCTCTTTCGGAATTTAATGAGGGTGGGGGCAGTTTTGATATGCAGTGGGAGGGTATTCCATAACTTGGCAGTAGCTGTAGTGAAGCACCTGTCTCCCCAAGTCGCTTTTTTTGTCCGAGGGACCGACAGCATGCAAGTAGTTGAGGATCGAAGTGTTCTGCGGTGCTCCAGAGGATGAAGAGCTATTTTTAGGAACTTAGGCCCTGGAAAATTTAGGGTCTTGTAAGCTATACAAAGAGCCTTAAATTTTATTCGGCTTCTGATTGGAAGCCAGTGGAGTTCTTTGAGACGGTGGGATACTGAGGTGAATTTGGGGATTGAAAGTAAAATTCTTGCAGCCGCGTTCTGGACAGTTTGGAATTTATTAAGGACTCCTTCCTGCGCGATGAGAAGCAAGGAATTGCAGTAGTCCGTTTTTGAGAACACAAGAGTACTAATGAGAGTTTTGCCCGCTGATTGAGGAAGATATGGGAGAAGTTTCTTAATTCTTTTGAGTATAAAGAATGCAGATGATGTCACAGTATTGGCGTGTTGATGGAAGGTCAGTTTGTTATCAAAGATAACTCCTAAGTTACGGACCTTAGTCACCGGTTCGGGGGGGGATCCCAACTCCGGTGGCCACCATTGTGGGGACCATGCTGGTTTCAAGCTCCCGAATGTCATCACCTCCGTTTTATCAGAGTTAAGTTTGAGGCAATTTGATGACATCCAGGAGCTTATTGCCTTCATACCCTCCCGGAAATTGGCTGCCACACTCGTTCCGTTGTCATGTACCGATAGCACTAATTGCGTGTCATCGGCATATGTGGTCAATGCAATGCCGTAAGATTTTATCACCCTCGCCAAGTCCGATACATAGATATTAAAAAGCGTCGGACTTAGCGAGGAACCTTGTGGGACTCCGCAGGGGAGAGAAAAGGTCTGGGAGGTGTAGTTACCCATTTTGACAATCTGTGGCCGATTGGCGAGAAATGAGGCAATCAGGTCTTTGGCCGTTCCTCCTATTCCCAGGGCTGCGACACGGTCGATCAGAGTGATATGATCGACCGTGTCAAAAGCAGCGGAGAGATCTAGGAGTATCAAGACAGCTGATCCTCCCTTGTCCATAGTTGTTCTAATTTCATCAGCGGCTTTCAGTAGTGCCGTCTCAGTCCCATGTCCCTGCCTGAAACCGAACTGAGTGTCGTCTAGCAGGTTGTTGGTGTTTATGAATTTTGACAGCTGCAGGTTCATGGATTTTTCAAAAATCTTAGCTGGAAACGGGAGACAAGCAATTGGTCTATAGCTTGCTGGTAAAAGAGGGTCTAGCGTGGGTTTTTTCAGCAAAGGTTTTATTATTGCTTCTTTCCAGACAGAAGGATATGTTCCCGTAGAGAACATGGCATTACATATTGTGACTAATGAAGGGGAAATTGCTTCTGGTATGCGGTTAAGAATGGAAGGGGGGCAGGGGTCCCGGGGGGAGCCAGATTTGGTGCTGACTACTAGACGTTGAATATGATCTTTGTCTACCGGTTGAAAGGATACAAAGGTTGGTGAGTTACTGGTAGAGGGAAAAGTCACAGGTTGTAGCGGGTTAGAGCGTGAAAAAGTCTGGAAGATGGAACTGACTTTTTGCTCAAAAAAGCTAGCCAAGGCATCGGTCAGTGATTGGGAGGTCTCTAGGGGCGGCGTCGGGGGGTTGGATAAGGTAGTTACTACCCTAAATAATTCTCCGGATGAATTTTTTGCCTGGTTGATCTGAGTAACATAGTAGTGACTTTTCTCAGTAGTTATCGCTCTTTTATAGATAGCGAGGGCATTTTTGTAGGTGGATTTGTCTGCCGGGCTGTAGTTACGGCGCCATTGTCTTTCCAGGTTCCTGCAATGTTGTTTCTGCATGCGTAGGGCCTCCGTGAACCATGGGGCTGAAGGTGTTGTTCTGTTTCGGTGTGTAGTTTTGGGAGGGGCTAGTTTGTTACAGGCCAAGTCTAGATTGGACTGGTAGTTTACAGATGCTATGGTGGGGTCTTGCTCAGTAGGGATATAGGTATCCTGTATCATCTCTGATAATTGAGATATATCAATATTTTTCCAGTCTCTGTATGTAAGCCGAGCTGGTACATCAGTGTTCGATTTAGTGACAGTAGTTTGTATAGTGAAACAAATGGCTGAATGGTCTGACCAGATCAAAGGAATTATCTGGGTAATATTTACCAGAGGGTTGTTTGTGAATATGCCGTCTAATGTATGGCCGGCTTGGTGAGTCGGAGAGTTAATGAGCTGTATTAGTCCCACAGCTTCAAGATCTGAAATTAGTTGTATGGTGTCTTGGTTATTTGAGATCTCAAGGTGAAAGTTAAAGTCACCTAATAGCGTAAACTGGGGGGTGCCAGCGACTGCTTCCAGTAAATTCCCTATGTTAGATAGAAACTTCGCTCTTGAACCAGGAGGGCGGTATATCAGCATTCCCTTAAAGGATGTTTTTGCTGATAAACCTAGAGTGAAAGTAAGAGACTCGTATTCTGAACAAATATGTGGTTTGGTCGTGAGTTTAAAACGGTTTTTATAAATGATGGCAATGCCGCCACCTCTTTTTATTGGTCTGTCGAGTCTGCAAACATTAAAGTTGTTAGGAGTGGCTTCGGCGAAGTCGGGTCCCGAGGCCTCGTCGCCCCAAGTTTCAGTAATGAACAATAGGTCGAGTTTAAGCTCCTCGATCAAGTCGGCTATTTCCGTTTTGTGTTTAGGAAGGGATCTGGCGTTTATAAGTGCCGCTTGTATGGAAGGTGTATTATTTATTGAGGATTTTCTGGAACGTTTGGTGCAAGATGGACATGACACTGGGCCTACAATATGGTTGGAGTGTTTTAAAGTGGGGAGTGAGTGAGGTTGCTCCGCTAGATGTTTTAATTGGCGTAGTTCATCGGCGGAGTAGGTTAATCTCACCGTATGTGGATGAGGCCACGGGTCTGGAGTAGCATGGGGGGGGCCGTTGGCCCGTCCTCGGCGCGGACGAGCGCAGACGAGCTTGCCTTATGCGCGCCTTCGGCGCGCAATCGTCGCGCCCGCTGCGCTCGTCCGCTGCGCTTCCTGTTGCAGCACATTTTTAAGTCTATGGGCTGGCATAGGAAGAGGGCGAGGTCACGTATAGATCACGTGAGTGGGCGTGTCCGCAGCAGTGACGCGGCGTTGCCCTGGCAACCGAATGCCGAGTCAGCCCTGAATCGGCTGGCCGGTTCGGTTTACAGTGCGCTAAAGCGTGGGTGAGTTAGCAGATGGGATTAAAATGAAAAAGACACAATTACAAATTAAAAATGCAGCAAGCTAACTCCCGGCTTCCGCCTCAGGAGTGGAGTTCCTTGAACGCGCGAAAGCAGTCTGCGCGCGCTCAAGTAGGTTAGGTGGGCGTGGTCACGTATAGATCACGTGAGTGGGCGTGTCCGCAGCAGTGACGCGGCGTTGCCCTGGCAACCGAATGCCGAGTCAGCCCTGAATCGGCTGGCCGGTTCGGTTTACAGTGCGCTAAAGCGTGGGTGAGTTAGCAGATGGGATTAAAATGAAAAAGACACAATTACAAATTAAAAATGCAGCAAGCTAACTCCCGGCTTCCGCCTCAGGAGTGGAGTTCCTTGAACGCGCGAAAGCAGTCTGCGCGCGCTCAAGTAGGTTAGGTGGGCGTGGTCACGTATAGATCACGTGAGTGGGCGTGTCCGCAGCAGTGACGCGGCGTTGCCCTGGCAACCGAATGCCGAGTCAGCCCTGAATCGGCTGGCCGGTTCGGTTTACAGTGCGCTAAAGCGTGGGTGAGTTAGCAGATGGGATTAAAATGAAAAAGACACAATTACAAATTAAAAATGCAGCAAGCTAACTCCCGGCTTCCGCCTCAGGAGTGGAGTTCCTTGAACGCGCGAAAGCAGTCTGCGCGCGCTCAAGTAGGTTAGGTGGGCGTGGTCACGTATAGATCACGTGAGTGGGCGTGTCCGCAGCAGTGACGCGGCGTTGCCCTGGCAACCGAATGCCGAGTCAGCCCTGAATCGGCTGGCCGGTTCGGTTTACAGTGCGCTAAAGCGTGGGTGAGTTAGCAGATGGGATTAAAATGAAAAAGACACAATTACAAATTAAAAATGCAGCAAGCTAACTCCCGGCTTCCGCCTCAGGAGTGGAGTTCCTTGAACGCGCGAAAGCAGTCTGCGCGCGCTCAAGTAGGTTAGGTGGGCGTGGTCACGTATAGATCACGTGAGTGGGCGTGTCCGCAGCAGTGACGCGGCGTTGCCCTGGCAACCGAATGCCGAGTCAGCCCTGAATCGGCTGGCCGGTTCGGTTTACAGTGCGCTAAAGCGTGGGTGAGTTAGCAGATGGGATTAAAATGAAAAAGACACAATTACAAATTAAAAATGCAGCAAGCTAACTCCCGGCTTCCGCCTCAGGAGTGGAGTTCCTTGAACGCGCGAAAGCAGTCTGCGCGCGCTCAAGTAGGTTAGGTGGGCGTGGTCACGTATAGATCACGTGAGTGGGCGTGTCCGCAGCAGTGACGCGGCGTTGCCCTGGCAACCGAATGCCGAGTCAGCCCTGAATCGGCTGGCCGGTTCGGTTTACAGTGCGCTAAAGCATGGGTGAGTTAGCAGATGGGATTAAAATGAAAAAGACACAATTACAAATTAAAAATGCAGCAAGCTAACTCCCGGCTTCTGCCTCAGGAGTGGAGTTCCTTGAAGGAACTTACACCAAAAGCTCCCAAAAAACCAGGGTGTGAAACTCTCATAAGTGGGAAAGCAAAATTTGGCCTAGTTTCAAAGTGACACTAGATTGATGGGTTGTCACATTTGATCTGTATGACTCCATTTGGAGCCTCATCACAGTCATTCTGAAAGATCTTCTCAGACATTTTAATGTAATCTAAAGTATGGGACTCATTGTCTCAGAGAATAGAGGTATGAATGTATTCTCACCTTTAATCTAGGTGTGATCAAATGTGTAACATGTAATCCTGTTAAATCACGTGTACATTTTGATCATGTATTTTCAATTTATTTATTTATTCAAAGTTTTATATAGCGCGAACAAGATCTTTTCAGATATCAGAGCGCTTTACAGAAACAATGGGTAGGGGCAACAGGAGGGCGAAAAACTATTGGGTACAATACAGTAGTCGGTAGTGAATGAATAGCAGAGTAGGATAGCAATCAAGTAAACACATAACAATATAATACAATACACGATCAGGTGCCAATAATACACCAAGGGTGCAAAGTCATAGATCCAGAAATAATAGAGTTCATGTGAACTTGGCCATAAGGATGGCTTTGACCTCCTTCTTAAAAAATGCAGTGGAGGAGATAAGTCTTGTTTCAGGAGGGAGTGCATTCCAGATCCTGGGTGCCATTCCTGAGAAGGAGCGTTTGTATGTTTTTTCCTTCCGGAATCTTCGAGGTTTCAGGAGGAGATTTTTTGTGCTTCTATTGGATCTCGAGCCACCAGATATAGTCAGCTTTTGAGTGAGGTAGTTGGGAGACTTGTGGTGTATGGATGAGTGTCATACAGGCAATTTTCAGCTGTATTCTGGCTTCAACAGGCAGCCAGTTCAGGGATCTCAAGTCAGGGGATATATGCAAATGTTTTCTAGAACCAGTGATGAGTCTCGCGGCAGCGTTCAAGGAGGCTCTTAGGGGAGCGGTTGTTGAAAGGGGGAGTCCGCTGAGGGCCACGATTCCGTAGTCTATGCGAGGGATGACTAGGGCTTGTACAGCAGTTTGGAAGTCCTTAGCTGGGAGGAAGGGTTTAAGTTTCCTCAGAGTGTTGATTTGGAAATTAGCTTTGCTAATGTGCTGCTGCATATTGAGGTTGGCGTCAAGTGTGATGCCTAAGGATTTCACGGAGTCCACAATAGTGGGTTGGACATCAAGGGCAGTAAGGTGATTGAGCCAGGTTTGGGTGATGGCGATTTTCTCAGGAGGTGAGATCAGAAGGAACTAAGTTTTCAGAGCATTTAGTTTGAGGTGATTATCGACCAACCATGATTGGGTGTTACTGAGTGTGGCATTCAGAATTTTGATGTCTTCCGGGGATTGTAGTTTGAGGTACAGTTGAGTGTCATCGGCGTACATGTGGAAGTGTACATTAGATGCTTGCAGCACGGTGGTGAGTGGTTCCATGACGAGGTTGAACAATGTGGGGGATAGGGAAGATCCTTGTGGGACGCCTAAAGTTGCAGGTACAGCTGAGGACAGTACGTTGTTGATCTTGAACTTCTGAGACCAGTTATGTAGGATGGAAGTGAACCATTTGAGAACCGTCCCGAATACACCCTTTCTGGTATATAACAGCTCCAGTAGGTTCTCATGTTTGACAGTATCAAAGGCTGAGGAGAGATCAAGAAGGATGAGGAGGCAGGAATCATTGCGATCAAGGATTTGGAGGGCGTCATCAATTATGTGCGTCATAGCTGTTTCCGTGCTGTGTTTCGCTCGGAAGCCTGATTGATGAAGGTTGAGGAGGTCAAACTGATCAATGTGTTTTGTCAGTTGGAGTTGTACGCATTTTTCCAGCAGTTTGGCCAATGTGGGGATATTAGTGATAGGGCGGTAATTGTGTAGGTCAGCCGGGTCAGCTGTGGGTTTCTTGAGTATGGGCGTGACTTGCCCTACCTTGAGGGAGTCTGGGATGAGTCCTTGCTGAAGGGAGCTGTTAATGATTTTAGTCCAGAGTGGGAGGAGCAGGGGGGTGAAGTCTTTTACTGCATTGGCAGGTAGGGGGTCTATGAAGTGATTAGAGGGCTTCAAGGTGCCGACCAGTTTGTGAATTGTATCGTCAGAGTAGGTGTCAAAGGATGACCATGATGCGTTGTTTTTAGGTTGAGTGGTGGTCATGCTGATGTGGCTGGAGTATCGGCTTGCATCGATGAGGAGATCACTCCTTAAGTTATCTGTCTTTAGTTTAAAGAAAGCAGAGAAGTCTTCACAGTGTGGGATATCGCTTGCTGTGATGTTTGCTTGTAAGGGTTGCATCTTGGTTTGAGTTTTGACAAGTTCGAACAATTTTCTCGGTCGGTTTTTTGCTTGGTCCAGCTGGTGGCTAAAGAAGTCAGATTTCGAGCGCTTGATTTTCCTAAAGTAGGCATTTCTCTTGTTCTTGAGCATTTTAAAATGTAGTGCTGAGGGGTCAGATCTCCAGGTGCGCTCCGCCATTCTCATAGCACGCCTGTCTTCATTGAGTCTACCATCATACCAGGGGTTCGAGTTCTTGGTGGAGACTCTCTTCAGTTGCAGGGGGGTGGCTTCGTTGATTATTGAGTTCATAGAATCGAGGTAGAGGTCGGTCAGTGATTGTACATCAGAGGCGCCCGAAGGGGGAATGAGGAGACTGCAGGTGTGGGGAGGCAAGGAGTTAGGGTTAAGATTATTCATGTCCCTTTTCCAAATCTTGGATTTGGTGGGTTGAGCCGGGTTAGGTTTAACTTTTTCATTGATGAAGAAAGTGATAATGTGGTGGTCTGACCAGTCACAAGGTTGGATCTCTCCCAGTTGGGTAGTGTCCTCTTTGGCGATGATAAGGTCGAGGATCGAGCCTTTGTCGTGTGTCGGGCTGTTGCAGATTTGGGCGAGGTCAAGCGCATTAAGGAAAGATTTGAGACTATTCACCACTGCGTCTTTCTGATCGTTCCAGTGGAGATTGAAGTCACCCAGATAGATTTGAGTGATCTGCTGACCGGCGTTGGATGAGATCGTGTCCATGAGTTGTTGGGTGAAGGAGAGGTTGTCCCCGGGCGGGTGGTAGAAGACATGTAGAGAGCATACAGGTTTGCCCTCACTTGAGATATCCAGGCAGAAGAGTTCACAGGAAGTGAGGGAGGGGGAGGTGACTTTGCTGACCGAGAGGTTGCTCCTAAAAATGCATGCGATTCCCCCGCCCGTCTTGCCGGACCTGTCGAGTCTAATGATGTGGTAGTTGAGGGGGACTAGTATGTCCATTATAGGTGTAGAATTTTTCAGTTAGCCACGTTTCAGTCAGTATGGCTAGGTCGAGATCCATTGATATGATGAGATCCGCGATATCGGAGGAGTGTCTCGGGGCCGATCTGCTATGGTGGTGCTGAGTGAAAGGGAGAGGAGAGATGGGTATTAAATGTCTAACTAAAAACTATAGTATATGTGAGGCGGACTCGGAAAAGAAAAGGGAGGTGTGAGGAGGGAAAGGAGGTGAAGAAAGGTAAACCAAAACAGGCCGTAGGCTCACAGGTAACCTACTGTTAGACCCTACCTACGGCTCTATGCATCATTAGTGCTGCTTTGTGAAACTTTTCTGACCTAGATGTTTGGTTCTAAGAAAAATCTATTAAAATAAAAAACACATTAGGGGTGGCACAGAGTGAGCATGAGTGCAAGGCGGCGTGCAGCTGGTAGTAAGCTAGGTACAGCCTGCCATACTTTGCCTTGTAGCACTGCCTTTATCGCACGCTAAGTCGGAGTCTTCTGGGTGTGGTGTAAAGTCTGTTTCTCTAGGTCGGGTGACTGTCTTGTTCGCTGAACTAACGCTGTGCAGTCAGCGTCGGAGAGGCGTGGCCGCAAAAATGTATGGATTGTTTAAGTATATCTAATGGTTGTAGGCAATATGAAATGGTGCAGCATGGTGGCACTTGTTTCCCAGGTGTACAGCATATCTGAACGTATGAAATTACTGCTTAATTTTCTTTTTTCTTTTAAAGCAGGTGCTCGTCAGGAGGTCGCTGCAGCTTGACAAACGCATTGCCCCTGCCATCGCTGCCAATGACAGTACCAGCACAACTACGACCAATCACACTCCTGCAGGTGTGACAGTTCAATCTATTCTAGCGCCCCAAACCTATAAAACAAAATGGCTTAGGCGGCAGGTACTAGTCATTTTTAATTTTTAATGTATTAACAACTGTTGTTGTGATACACAGCCACTATGTAGCAGATTGGCATAAACGCCGGTGCTGACTATTAAGAGCTTGTGCCCAGCACCGAAAACCACCGGCTCAAATTAAGCTCTGAAAAGGCTCGGTTTAGGGTGCTCTGCTGCGTGTCCTGTTTCTCTATGCGAGTGCAGAGGGCAGCCGGTATGACAAACCAAAAGGCAGGAAGGAAGCTGGTTGGATTAAGTCTATACAATTTAGACTAGCAGAGCACACATACCTCTGCTTGCACCAACAAACACTTCAGAAAGAACCGGGCGCGAAAGAGATTAGAAAACCTTGAAACTAGCAGGCGTGATGAGGATTACAATGCAGGGGTGACACTGGAAAATTGAAGCGGATAAGTGGATGTGATGGAGATTTGACTGCCTCGGACCAGCACCTCCCTGATGTGCATGCAATATTACCATGTATACATTTTTTAGGTCTTTGTACACACACTTTTAAAAGAAATCCAACTGTTTACCTGGATGCAGGGTTGGGCACGCTAAAAAAAACAAGTCGGATGGGGTGGGGGGCGGGGGAGAAGGGGAGTGAGCGAGTGGGAGGGAAGCGCTGGCTCTCGGCATTGCGTGGGCGGGGGGCACATTCCTTTGAAGTGTGAAGCAGGCAGGCGGCTCGGGGAGCAAATGGCAAGCGCGTGCATAAGCACATGCACTCCCCACTGCAGAGGGCTCCTCGAAGCCTCCCCAGGCCAGCGGGGCCCACATAAGCAATTCTATAAAAGCTCTGCCGAATTCCACCATAAGTAAATCATTTGCTTTTTTTGCGCCAAAAATTGCAGTTTACTTCTGCAACTGAGTCCCTTTAATAAGCAGAGAGCATCATTTAATGGAAAAAACAAATCAAGCAACCCATGCAATTACTGAATGACAGGGCAAGCCTCCCCCACCCACCCTCCCAGGAGAAAGCACAATGAATTCCTCTTTATTGCTCTCCTTGCTGTGCTTTTCAGTCCCAACCATGTACTTACCTGATTTGTCTGCAAATAGTCGAGGGCAGGACGGTGGGCTCCATTGTCGGCCTCATATGAGCAACGAGGTTCTGGATTCCATGACTATGTTAAGGTTTCTCATTAATTGCAATGAGTGGCAATCAAGGCAACACAGATACTGCACCAGCATGGGACACTAATTACATGACACTGGGAGAAATCTGAACAGCCACGAAAGTGAAAGCGCCAGGATGAGCCGGCAAGGCGACGGCGAGCATGCTAATGTAATTAAGCGTGCGCATGTCCCATATTACAACACGCGCTGAAAGACAAGCGTTTACCTTATGCGCTGAAAGTGCAAAGGGACCTATCTATCCCAGATTCTGGCCATGGCACACATGTTGGCACGGGGGAGGTGGCACTGATGCACTGCTCGCTGTAGTGAAGCGATCCCACTGTTGCCAAAAGAAGAGCGGGTGAGGCCGGGCCCCACTCCCAGCAGGGCCCGCATTTGATAAGGGCGGTGTACTGTCTAATTAAAGGGCTGTCAAAAAGCAAATTATGCACTGCAATGTGGCATGTTGTGAGGCGGCATTACTTTATTATTTTATTATTTATTTTTTACAATGTTAACATTACCTGAGCAGATTCAACTGCAGGTAAGGGGCCTCTCGTTGCGCGGCATCACAGGAACAGCGTTTTAAATAATTTTGGTTCTATTTGAGCAATAGATTATGCGGCAAGTACTGCAAATCCATAACTATGAGTATAATGCTGTGACTGCAGAATCGCATAATTTGAGGCACTAATTGTAACCCATGTTCACAGCAGTTCAGGTAAATTACAGCAGGGGAGCGGACTTCTTAACGAACATTAATTACTATTCCTTTGGGGGCTTGGACACCTCTGTTAGCCTCCGTCAAGATTCCTCCAGTTGGGCCAGTGTGTTTGGGGTGGAAGTGGGGGCATAGCAGGATCCTGAACAAAGGGGTGAGCAGGCTGTGCCGTCGAGGCGTGCCCGTTGCTTCCCAACTGATGGTGCTGGGTCACGCGCTCACAGGATGGTGCCAGGCCCCACGTAGAGTCAGAGTACACTGAAGCAAAAAAAAGATGACAATCACATTAGTTTGATAGCAGTCACACTTCTGTTGTGATCCTGATGCGTGTCATACCTCCATGTGGGGCTGAAGAGCTTGTGTAGCGCTGCGAGACGCCTGCAATGCACAGAGGACGGAGCAGGAGCCGTGCTGAGAAAGTTAAGGGCACTGCATCCGCACTACATGCATAGTGGCCCGGGAGGCAGGCGCCATGGTAATTACAAGTAGCATCTCGGAGCGAGTGATATTTTTGTAGAACATCACATTGTATTGCTTTTATTCAATGTTTCAAAGAACAAGGCAGCAAGTACTCCAGACTGTGCTAAGGGGTCAGACTGGCACGAATCCGAACTAATCCAGATGACGGAATGATTAAATAAGGCCTAAGAGAGAGCCACAAAGAAAAGGAAACATCATTTCAGAAAGGGAATCCGGCCAAAGCTACAAGTAAAGCTGTACCATGGTCCAGCCAACCTAATCAGGGGGCATGGCTGTAGGTCACAGATCCTAACAAGCATTGGCGCCGCGCGGCAATCAGTCACACTTATGTTGTGATCCTGATGCGTGTCATGCCTCCATGTGGGGCTGAAGAACTGGTGTAGCGCTGCGAGACGCCTGCAATGCACCGAGGACGGAGCAGGAGCCGTGCTGAGAAAGGCAAGGGCACTGCGTCCGCACTACATGCATAGCGGCCCAGGAGGCAGGCGCCATGGTAATTACAAGTAGCATCTCGGAGCGAGTGATATTTTTGTAGAACATCACATTGTATTGCTTTTATTCAATGTTTCAAAGAGCAAGGCAGCAAGTACTCCAGACTGTGCTAAGGGGTCAGACTGGCACAAATCCGAACTAATCCAGATGACGGAATGATTTAATAAGGCCTGAGAGAGAGCCACAAAGAAAAGGAAACATCATTTCGGCGGCTCGGGAGCAAATGGTAACAAGCAATTAGGGGGAAGAGAAGGGAAGCCAGCGCACGCTGGGGAAGCCTGTGGGAGGGAGGCTGATGGCTTTGAGGTGGGGAAATGCGTGTGCTTGTGGTCACTTGATTTCACGTGAACTGTTGAAAATCCGCACTCTGTGAAACTTTCTGGTTTCACCGCAATAGGTCTCTCTACGAGACCTAAAAACGCTTGCTTTATGTACAAGCAATCATGGACATGGTGGTCGGCTGACCCCAGCAGGCCACCATCCCAGTTATTTTAGTGATTCCTAGGGGGTCGCAAATTGCGACATACCTCATTAACATTAATGAGGTAGGTCCATTTGCGAGCCCATACGAATCGCTAAATGAAAATCTTGGTGTTTCATACTTTTGGAATAGGGATTACGTAATTGACCTAATTGCGATTTTCAGCAAATCGCAATTAGGTTATTTCTAAACTAAATCTTGATATATGTGGCCCATAGTTCTGTGGGAACTTCTATCTTTTAGGCCAACCTTCCTTCAGAAATTTCCACACTTTCAAAAGTAACAAATTCTCCTTCACTGCAGCTTTCCATATCTCATCTACCCCTTTAAACTCCTTGTGCATAACATCAGAAATACTGGCAACTACTTCTGTCTCCTCCTCTCTCTTACTTCCCTCCCCAGTCTCTGGGAAGCCTAGAAAGACAATCTGCAATAACATTTCTTTTTCCGGACATATATCTAATTTTGTAATTGTACTCTTCAAGTCTAGACATAAGCCTGGCAATATGTACAGTGGGACCCCCCTCCTCCTACCCCCCCGCCGCACATGGAGATAGTATTCAGACTAATGGCTTATGGTATGTGTTAAGGATGAAACGAGCACCCCAAACATAAGTCCTACAGCCCACACATGCGCTAAAAGCTCCCTTTCAATTACTGCATATCTTCGTTCAGTTTCATTCAGGGAATCTAAATTTATATGCCTTAAAGGGAGATCATAGGAGTTTTAAGACTCATTCTTGATTTCTATAAAAGTGGGTGATTTCAATTTGCCAAAATTCTATCTTAGCCCAGGCTGGATTGAATCAACACATTTTTAGTGGCTGTACTTGTCAATTTTCCTCATGTAGACAACAAGAAGAGGTTTTTTTTGGGAAGGCTCCAGTTTTATTCTGAAAGTTAAATTAGATCACATAGGTTTTGCTATTCTTAAATCAATATCTCCTTTCTATTATAATATCATTACTGATGTTGTTTTAACTGACCTTTTTATCCGCTGCTGGTTTATTCTCTGTCACTTATAGTCTTCAAATTTTGTTAGACATCACTGTATTTTCATTTGCTTCCACAGTGAATTGTTGTTTAGTGCTGATGATGCATTTAACCCATCTCTCCATCAGGATTTCACTATGTCTTTTTATAGTTAGCTATACCATTTTATTAGAGAGTTAAAAACGGAGTATTGCCTTTTGTAAATAAATGTGACATCCGTGGAGCTTCATTGAACTCCCATTAATTACATAATCGACGTCAAAATTCAATGCCATGCTGAATTATATCAACCTATCCACTATACATATACTTGATATGCATGTTTGTTCTACCTGTATAAGTATCATGTCAAAAAAAAAATTCGAGTTTATATTGGTGAACATACAGGTGTAACTTGATACCTCACAGTAATTATAAAGTGCTAAAGAAAGGAAACTTGTTAGATTAATTCAACTGTCCTTTGGTCAAATTTGCCACAGGTACGTTATATTATATTTGTATTTCAGATACCCTGTACACACACGTTGAAGAGAAAACTTTTTCTTTGTTGGTCCTGAGGAAGGTGGTACAAGCCCACCGAAACGCGCGTAGACCATGAGTGGAAACTGACGATTAATATCTGTGTTACCTCAACCTCAGAAATTGTTTTGGGTTGTAAAAAGAAGTGTACATAATTGTATGAATGAGTAAGTGTGAATGTTGATAAGTGTGTGTCGGACAGGGTCCTTGTTTTCCATTGTAAAAATTCCTTTTTATGTATATATTGAATTGTAAAGATAAAGGAACTGTTTATTGAATTTAATGTTGAAATGACTATAAGTATTATTGATGAATTAATGAATATATATGGAAAAACAGCAAAAATAGAAGAAAAAAAAGCCTTTTTTGATATACTACAAAGGAAAAAAACTGAATAAAATATCAAAATCCCAAAATATCTGTGTACCTGTGTTAATCTGAAGGATTACTGATTAACTATATGAGCCACGCCTTATGAGAAAGTATTAATAGGCCACGGGGGAACTTTATTATGTTTTCTTAGATATTCCTAGACCTGACATAGTATACAAGCATTTCCTGGCCTTAGATGCAGTCTGTGAGCTGTTAGCAGAGTATCAATGGAATTCTTGGTCTTATATGGAGTATGCAGGTCCCATGTATGGTATGTAAGGGGTTTCTTGTCCTTGATAAAGAACATCCCTGCCCTGCATGGGTGACTATGTCATAAAACAATATAAAGGGTGTCATTTTAAGTAAAGCCAGCCTACTAGATTTATCAAATGGTCAGCACAGCAAAATATAAAAAGCAAGGCCCTACTTGTCTATCAAGGGTTCAGCACATCAACATGTATTAAGCAGATATATTTGTTTTTTATAAAAGTCACCAATAACTATAATCAAATATGTATTTTGTAAATTCACACATTGCAATGTTTAATTATTGTGATTATCACAAAATATTTTAAATAAACATTTTTAAAAAATACATTAAATATGCCTTAGAATAATAATGTTTTAATTTTTCAGACCACAAAGTGCAGCCATAGAATTAAACACAAGGGGTCCCCGCACGCCAGGTGGCGAGCATAGAGCTCCAGCTCAGAATGCTTTAACAACTTATGCTTTGCTCTCCTTGGGGCATGGATTCATGGTCCCAGGAGACTTACGGTGTTTTGTGTTTTTTAATGTTGTTGGGGCTGCTGCATTTCCTGCAGCGCTCCACAACATAAAAAAGTGATTGGTCATGCCCCTTGTAGGGGCACCACAGTATCAAAAGATATTTTTTAAAGGCGCTCCCCAGCTGTGAATATGAAGTTTCACATTTCAAATTTCAGTTTTTCTGCGGAAGGGGCGCATGGCTCTCTTTCCCGAGCCATTTCTGGGCCCAGTGGACCCCATCCCCTAAACGGATCCCTTTTTAGGTCTCGCAGACGTAAAAAGCAGGCGTAAGCCTGCTGTCTGCGAGACATCTTTTGTTGGCGTTTTAGAAGGAATCTGAGACGGAGCTCACGCACGAGCGTCGCCGTCTCAGATTCCTCCACGAGGGCGCGCACGGCACCACACACACGCATGCGCATACACAGAGACACACAAGCGCCCATGCACGCACCCATACATACAGAGAACCCACCCCCGCATACACACACGCGCGCAGACACACTGCACACACACACTGCATACACACACTGCATACACACACGCTCCCCCCCTCCCCCTCCCTTCACGGCGCTGTGCCCATCTCCTGCCTCGCAAGCACTCACCGGGTCGGCTCCCATCTCCTGCCTCGCAAGCACTCACCGGGTCGGCTGGTGCTCGGCGGCGGGCCGGTCTCTCCTTCTCCAGCGGGGGCTCCATCTTCTGCACGCCCCCCCCCCCCCCCGCCATGGCTGGCACGGCATCTCCGGTCACAACAGGCTGAGGCAAAGCTTCCGCGAGGCAGTGGGAGTGGACACACCTCTTTCCGGCCCCGCCCACAACCAGGCGGCGGGCCGGACATCTGCTTCCGGTGTTTTCCTCCGGGCTGCGGCGGTGATTGTTCTCTCGTCTCCTCCTGTAATGCACCGTTCGCTCCTCTTGTTAAGCTATAGGCGAAACAGTTGCAAGAAAACCTATGGGAACTAGACTAGTGAATTGAATGTGTGTTGCACGCACTTGAAAACAACCCTCACCAGTGGACGACGTGTTACGTTAAAATTGCATTCTAGAGGCCACTGGGGCAGATAATTGCTCCTGTGTAAATGTGTGTTTATTTATCCCATGCAGCACTGGATTCTGTTTCCGAGCTTGAAACAAGGCGCGTTAACAAGCTCTCTTTTGCATGCTGGTTAGTTACCTTTCTAGAAATTCATTACACTTGCGCCATCTTGTGGCACCTCCTTCACAACATTCATCCTCAGCTGCCTGTCAACCAACCCTCGAAAGAAATCCTTCCTTATTTTTGTTCTTTTTAGCATCACTGTTTTCACCTCCTTAGAATCCAGCCTGCTGTAATAGTCATCTGCACAGTGCATTCAACTTTCTGCTTTATGTTTGCCGGGCTCGATATAAGCATCGCTTCTCTAGTGATGCGCATTTTGCTTAAACTCGTCAGCTTCTCTAGTTTGCATTTATTTCAGAGGAAGGAATAGCGCAAACTCCACCTTCCAATAGTAGTAAGCCTTTTATCGACACACTGTACTGCCAAATGTGTGACGCTTTCTCATAAGTAAATGCTTTCCGTTACCAGGGTATGTGGAAGGGGTAGTGGTCTTCGGTATTTCTCAAGGCGATCCGTCCTGTTCTCCCCTTTGCACCTCTTACCTCTGCAGTCTCTCCCACTACGGCCCTTTTTCTCCCCATATCTGTTTTGAAATCCTTCATCTGCATGTCTTGCATGTCATGCCCAAGCTGGTAATCACATTAGTTTGACTCTGTACTCTGCACCACACATCCACCCATTCTCTCTTCCCTTATCTGAAGACGCATCATTTTCTTTATATTTAATGCTGTCAGTGTTTTGACATCTGTTTGTGTATACCTCCTTCACACGCTCCTGTAAAATGGCATTTACAATTGCACATGTGTGAACATTGCTCTGTGTGGTAGGCGAAGAGACCAAGTACCAGATAAACTTGTAGCGTGAATAACTGTATCACTCACTAAAAGGCAGGATGAGATCAATTGTGCCCACATTAATATTTGTGATGCAACTTAAATTAGTTATGTGGAATGTCAAGAGGCTTAGAAAACACCATTAAACATCAGCGTGCTTCATCTCTCTCAGCTCGATTGAAATTTCATACAGCTCTGCTACAAGAGACAGATCTTAATGATCCATAGGCTGCTAGGCTTAAACAAGCATTTGCAATGCAATAGGTCTTGCATTTGCCCGAGTTTGAGCTATTGGCATAGTAAATGACAATGCCTTTTATTTATGTTTTGGTTTTTAAAACATAAATAAAAGGTATTGTCATTTACAATGCCAATGGCTTAAACTTGTGTAAATGCGAGACCTATTGCATTGCAAATGCTTGTTTTATGCTGTACCATCCCCTAAATGAATATTAATACAACCTCTCTTCACCTAATGTCATTGGAAGTATCTGAACAAATCTAGTTACACTCAAAACAATGACAGTCTCATATTATGAAGAGGCCTAAGGAGGCAGGCAGGAGAAGCCTTAAAACCTCTGCAAAGAAAAGGCAAACGTCTACCCCAGAGCTCTTCGAGGACTGCATGTCAATATAGATTATCTCAGAACAGCTTCTTTTACTGCGTGCGGCCAGCAGTCAAATTAAAATACACATATGATAGCATTAGCGTTCAAGATGGAAGCTAGGCCTAGTTTAGTCCAGCACAGGAAAATGTAGTTTTGCAAAGTACTGTGTTTTCGTTTTTGTGCAAACATGTTCACAATGAGAGGCACACATTTCAATAAATCAGACTCCTCTCTGTGACCCATCAAACCTGCTCCCATACCAACACATACACCATCCTTACCTGCTCCCTTCCCACAACAAATACACCATCCTTTCCTGCTCCCATCCCACAGCAAATACACCATCCTTACCTGCTCCCATACATCAACACATACACCATCCTTACCTGCTCCCTTGCCACAACAAATACACCATCCTTACCTGCTCCCTTGCCACAACAAATACACCATCCTTACCTGCTCCCCTGCCACAACAAATTCACCATCCTTACCTGCTCCCTTGCCACAACAAATACACCATCCTTACCTGCTCCCATACATCAACACATACATCATCCTTACCTACTCCCATACATTGACACATACACCATCCTTACCTGCTCCCATACATCAACACATACACCATCCTTACCTTCTCCCATACATCGACACATACACCATCCTTACCTGCTCCCTTCCCACAACAAATACACCATCCTTACCTACTCCTTTGCCACAACAAATACACCATCCTTACCTGCTCCCTTCCCACAACAAATACACCATCCTTTCCCGCTCCCTTCCCACAACAAGTACACCATCCTTACCTGCTCCCTTGCCACAACAAATACACCATCCTTACCTGCACCCATACATCAACACATACACCATCCTTACCTGCTCCCATACATCAACACATACACCATCCTTACCTGCTCCCATACATCGACACATACACCATCCTTACCTGCTCCCTTGCCACAACAAATACACCATCCTTACCTGCTCCTTTGCCACAACAAATACACCATCCTTACCTGCTCCCTTCCCACAACAAATACACCATCCTTTCCTGCTCCCTTCCCACAACAAATACACCATCCTTACCTGCTCCCTTCCCACAACAAATACACCATCCTTTCCTGCTCCCTTCCCACAACAAATACACCATCCTTACCTGCTCCCTTCCTACAACAAATACACCATCCTTACCTGCTCTCTTGCCACAACAAATACACCATCCTTACCTGCTCCCATACATCAACACATACACTATCCTTACAGACTCCCATACATCAACACACACACCATCCTTACCTGCTCATTTCCCACAACAAATACACCATCCTTACCTGCTCCCTTGCCACAACAAATACACCATCCTTACCTGCTCCCATACATCAACACATACACCATCCTTACCTGCTCCCTTCCCACAACAAATACACCATCCTTACCTGCTCCCTTGCCACAACAAATACACCATCCTTACCTGCTTCCATACATCAACACATACACCATCCTTACCTGCTCCCATACATCAACACATACACCATCCTTACCTGCTCCCATACATCAACACATACACCATCCTTACCTGCTCCCTTGCCACAACAAATACACCATCCTTACCTGCTGCCTTGCCACAACAAATACACCATCCTTACCTGCTCCTTTGCATATCAAATACACCATCCTTACCTGCTCCCATACATCAACACATACACCATCCTTACCTACTCCCATACATTAACACATACACCATCCTTACCTGCTCCCATACATCAACACATACACCACCCTTACCTGCTCCCATACATCAACACATACACCATCCTTACCTGCCCCCTTCCCACAACAAATACACCACCCTTACCTGCTCCCATACATCAACACATACACCACCCTTACCTGCTCCCATACATCAACACATACACCACCCTTACCTGCTCCCATACATCAACACATACACCACCCTTACCTGCTCCCATACATCAACACATACACCATCCTTACCTGCCCCCTTGCCACAACAAATACACCATCCTTACCTGCTCCCATACATCAACACATACACAATCCTTACCTGCTCCCATACATCGACACATACACCATCCTTACCTGCTCCCATACATCAACACATACACCATCCTTACCTGCTCCCATACATCGACACATACACCATCCTTACCTGCTCCCATACATCGACACATACACCATCCTTACCTGCTCCTTTGTCACAACAAATACACCATCCTTACCTGCACCCTTCCCACAACAAATACACCATCCTTACCTGCTCCCTTCCCACAACAAATACACCATCCTTACCTGCTCCCATACATCAACACATACACCATCCTTACCTGCTCCCTTCCCACAACAAATACACCATCCTTACCTGCTCCCTTGCCACAACAAATACACCATCCTTACCTGCTTCCATACATCAACACATACACCATCCTTACCTGCTCCCATACATCAACACATACACCATCCTTACCTGCTCCCATACATCAACACATACACCATCCTTACCTGCTCCCTTGCCACAACAAATACATCATCCTTACCTGCTCCTTTGCACAACAAATACACCATCCTTACCTGCTCCCATACATCAACACATACACCATCCTTACCTACTCCCATACATTAACACATACACCATCCTTACCTGCTCCCATACATCAACACATACACCACCCTTACCTGCTCCCATACATCAACACATACACCATCCTTACCTGCCCCTTTGCCACAACAAATACACCATCCTTACCTGCTCCCATACATCAACACATACACCATCCTTACCTGCTCCCATACATCGACACATACACCATCCTTGCCTGCTCCCTTGCCACAACAAATACATCATCCTTACCTGCTCCTTTGCACAACAAATACACCATCCTTACCTGCTCCCATACATCAACACATACACCATCCTTACCTACTCCCATACATTAACACATACACCATCCTTACCTGCTCCCATACATCAACACATACACCACCCTTACCTGCTCCCATACATCAACACATACACCATCCTTACCTGCCCCTTTGCCACAACAAATACACCATCCTTACCTGCTCCCATACATCAACACATACACCATCCTTACCTGCTCCCATACATCGACACATACACCATCCTTACCTGCTCCCATACATCAACACATACACCATCCTTACCTGCTCCCATACATCGACACATACACCATCCTTACCTGCTCCCATACATCAACACATACACCATCCTTACCTGCCCCCTTGCCACAACAAATACACCATCCTTACCTGCTCCCATACATCAACACATACACCATCCTTACCTGCTCCCATACATCGACACATACACCATCCTTACCTGCTCCCATACATCAACACATACACCATCCTTACCTGCTCCCATACATCGACACATACACCATCCTTACCTGCTCCTTTGCCACAACAAATACACCATCCTTACCTGCACCCTTCCCACAACAAATACACCATCCTTACCTGCTCCCTTCCCACAACAAATACACCATCCTTACCTGCTCCCTTCCCACAACAAATACACCATCCTTACCTGCTCCCTTCCCACAACAAATACACCATCCTTACATGCTCCTTTCCCACAACAAATACACCATCCTTACCTGCTCCCTTCCACAACAAATAGACCATCCTTTCCTGCTCCCTTCCCACAACAAATTCACGATCCTTTCCTGCTCCTTTGCCACAACAAATACACCATCCTTACCTGCTCCCTTCCCACAAGGAGTATACTACTGGAAAAGCAGATCCATTCAGAGTGATCGTCTGGTAAAAGCACTTCCCTTTGGCTAGTTGATCTCAGAAAACCAGGATAAACCTTCCCACCGCGTCATCGCGGATAGAAGTTTCCAATAAAACACAGACCAGCTGAACCTTTCCTCATTTCACCACCATTCTTAAGGACTCCTGTCAATGCCGTCAAACAGACCGTCCACTTCCTCAATCTATCACCGTTCGCCATTGTGGCCCACCACCCAAAACTACCTAAAATCAAGAGGAGCGACCCCCCATAACACACAGGATTAATGTCTGTCCCTTTTAATTGTTCCACACTTAAATATAATGTGACAGAGAATCTACAATGACATCTAGTTCTCCAATATCAAATCACAGCTTCTTGGTGACTTCACCTAACCAGGACCAGTTCCGTCCAATCCCAAACACCATATCAGTCACAAAGCCTCCATCTCATCTGCACCTCTTCTTGCTCCTTGGGGAAAACAGGAGATATTCAGGATGACCTGGTTACCGCCGCCTTGTGAACACTCCAGTGAATTTCGGTGGATGAGCAGAGAAGATCTGCCCCGGACTATGATCTTGAAGGTGGTCCATCAAGATGGGAAATTGCATTTGGAAGAAATAATAAAAACGTAATCTCCTCATTGGCCCCTCTAACTCTTGGACAGCAGTTGATTTTATCAATCAATCAATGTAAACTTTATTCAACTTTTGAAATAAAAACCATAAAAGTAGAACAAAATGTGATATACATATCAAATAAGAAAACATCCTCCGAATGATCAATTTAAAACTTAAAAAAAAGAACATACAGTATTTAGAAATACATTGAAAGGGCCAAGGATAATATAAATAAATACTCTTGGACAGGGGATTGCTGTACATTCCCAGGGTCGAAAGAAGCGCTGGGAAGGGTTTAAAGGGGAGTAAGGTGTGAAATTGTTGCTAATAATGTGTGTTAAGTGCTAAAAATGGGCTCTCATTTGACTTTTGAGATATTAATAGTCTGCATCAGTTTAAGAGTGGGTTGGAAGCTTCTCTTGTGTGTGTGTTGAATGCCTTGGATTCAGCACCCACACAGCTCTGGGTTTGTGCCCCCTACAGGTGTATTCACATTAACTCCTGAGATTTCAGTACAGTTTTTCATGGAAGTGTTGTTTGAGTTCAGTACCAGGTTACAGTGTCTCCTGTCAAAGACTCGTGTAGTAATTTAGGTACAACATCTCACCTGTACACTTTGGATTCTTTTCACAGAGAAGGCCAGAGGTGGTACCAGCTGCGCACGGTCCTCAATAAGCGGATGCTGAAGCCGATGGAGGCGGTGCGCTATACGGGGGTCGTAAACGAGGTGGTGACTGACCTTCTCACCAGGCTCCAGAAGATGAGGAGCACCAGCGCCTCTGGTGTGATGGTCTGCGATATGGCCAATGTCCTCTACAGGTTCTCTTTTGAAGGTGAGACATCATGGCCTGCACTACATATAGACTGCATCATTCTGGCAAAACCTCAGCATTGCTCTGTACTGTGGGTTCCTCGTTGTCGGAGCCTTTGCAGACTGTTCACATTGCCCCAGTGGCTGGAAGACAATTGGGCAGCGAGGGTGAGGTGTGCTGGGAAGGAGCAAAGGTGTGTGAGAAACTGATTTTATACATAACTAAGCGAGCGAATAAAAAGAAATGGGTGGGACACTAATATAAGCTTCAATATGAATTGTGATGGGTGTGATGACCCGGATTTTATTATATTGTGCTTTGTTGCATTGTCTTCTGTATTGTCATGTCTTGTTATGTTTTATGTGTACTGTGAGTTTTGTCTTGGCCTTTTTGTCCTAAATACGTAGCCTGACTTGCCCGAATAGAAACAGAAAATGGTTAATTATAAGTGTAGTTGGGACCGCTAGATTACCTATCGATGTAGCCTGTCCTTTGGGGTCTCTGGCACCTTACAGATCTGAGTGCAAGTGAGCCAACTTGTGTCTGTGAAGGTGCTAGGCCATCTCCAGAGTGGTGACCACAGTAAGTCATCCATGGACCAACTCGTTGTCTCCTGTGTGCCTCCAGGGTAGTAGGTTAGTTTGCATTGCTTTCCCTCACTTAGCAATGTGACCCCAGCCTCCATCCAGTGAATCAAATGAACATCAATAAGAAAAATAAGTTCATCCCATTCAAGTGCCTGACGCTGAAATGTTTCCTAACAAAAAATGTAATTTACTAAGTCCATGACTGCATTTTACAAACAAGCAAAGCGGTTTGGACAATCTATGGTGTCCTGAGTTCTCCGCGCCAGGAGAAGCATACCGTTCTGGTGGAGTTCACGAGGAGTGTAACAACCCTACCTCGCCTTCAATTCGAGGGCGTGGTACTTGGGTGCAGTGAAACGGGCTGGGGAAGTACTGATACTGCATCGTGTTCTCTGGTGAGACCTTAATCCTCCATTGCAAGCAAGAAATAGGGATAAGTGTCAGTATCCCATTCTGGCCAAAATTTGGGATGGGGTCAGTTTACCTTCTGCTATGAAACTTATTCTGTTCTTATCATTCTACTTTCTTAAAATACTGTCTGAATAGTCTGAAGGGGGTACTGTTACCTGTTTCTTTCTTCCAAACGGAGTCCCAGTCATAAGTTAATGCTTAGATACCAGCTGTAGGGCAGCGTTAAAAAATGAAATGTTACATAATTCTCTCAGTCTTGGTATATGCAAAACTTCAACAGCTCCCTGTTCCCTTTTCGCCTCGCTCTGTCGATGGGCCCTTGCCTGTTAGCCCCCCTCCATACTCTCCGTGGCATCCGCTCCGTGAATACCACCGTCGTACCTGCCTGCCCACACTGTCTTAATCTCTAGCCAGTCCTGTTTTATAGCTCTTACTAAATCCAAACCTTTCATCTAGACGAAGTCATTTTCTCCTAGGTGCACCAATAAAATGTCCTGGCCATGGGCTCCTTTTTCCAAGTCCTTCAATTTGGGCAATAGCTCGTGCCATCGCATGCCTCCTTTTCCAAACTGCACTACGGTATCCGGCACCCCAGCTGGCTTCCTCCTCGCCTTGACTCAGCATGCCTCACTGCCCACTTCACAAAAAAATTCATGCATATCCAAACCTCTATATGGCCTCGTAGTGGGCATGCAATGCAACCTAGGAGAAAAAAAACTCATGTTATTGGTCGTCGTGCAACATCCACTCCATACCTACATAGCTCCAATAGCAGCTAGATCGCCAACTTCCCACCTGCTGAATCTCCCCCGCCGTCCAACCCCTGCCCTCGGCCTCTGTCGCCATTCCATTCCGGAATGAATGCGCCCCGAAATCCTTTGCCTCGTAGCCCAACAAACCCAATGCTTTTCTCAGGAATCCCAGCATCTGCGATGCCGAGAAACCCTCTCCAATCTCCTCCCGACTGCCGCCTTGTTCTCTCAACCTTACCCACCAAGCGCATGTGCAAACCGATACATCGGGGTACACTCGCAATACCACACAAAGGACCTTGCCCAACTGATTTGTCTTGGACTTGGGTATCCAAACCTGCACTGCCCCCCCCTGCACACGGACCTCACGCCAAAGCATCCCCCCGTGCGACGCAGAGCCAACCAATTCTTTAACCCAAAAAGCCAACAAAAAAACCAGCTACACCACAATCACCGAAAAACACTGCTTCTCTCATGCGTCCCGACACACTCCTGGCAGAGCTGCAATCACTTGTTTCAGAATCCAGTGATATGGGCCGTCTCTACTGATCACTCATCCCCATTCCCCTGGGCCACCCCTCCAGAATGCCCTTCCCCATGTCACCCGCCGGTGGCTCGTATTCCCACCACAGATTTACAAACAAGCATTTACAATGCAATGGTTTTGCCTTTGTTAAAGTTAGAGCTATTGGCATTGCTCTTGACATTATTTTTATTTGTTTTTTTTTTAACATAAATAAATGGCATTGTCATTTACAATAGCAAATTCAACCACTCATCTAACCCATCTAAAACACCCAGCCACTGATCCACCCGCTCATCTATCTACGCATGCAGTTGCCAATCTCTTCATTCACCCACCCAGCTGCCCACTTGTCCATTCTGGTACCCACTCATCTATCAAAGCAGGCGCCCGCCGACCTCATCATACATCCGCTCCCTCGTCCCTCCCTCCAGCTGCCCACCTACTCATCCATCCACTCATCCTTCCACCTATTCATCCATCCGCTCACACATCCATCCGCCCACTCATCAATCTGCTCATCCTTCCACCCGCTCATCCATCCTCTCACTCATCCATATGCTCATCCTTCGACCCATCCATCCGCCTGCTCATCCTTCCACCTACTCATCCACCCACTCATCCTTCCACCTACTCATCCATCCATCCACCCACTCATCCATCTGCCCACTCATCCATCCGCCCACTCATCCATCCGCCCACTCATCCATCCGCCCACTCATCCATCCGCCCACTCATCCATCTGCCCACTCATCCATCCGCCCACTCATCCATCCGCTCATCCTTCCACCTACTCATCCATCCGCTCATCCTTCCACCACCTCATCCATCCGCTCATCCTTCCACCACCTCATCCCTCCACCCACTCATCCATCCACTCATCCTTCCACCTACTCATCCATCCACTCATCCTTCCACCTACTCATCCATCCGCTCACACATCCATCCGCCCACTCATCAATCTGCTCATCCTTCCACCCGCTCATCCATCCTCTCACTCATCCATCCGCTCATCCTTCCACCCACGCATCCATCCTCTCATCCTTCCACCTACTCATCCATCCGCTCATCCTTCCACCTACTCATCCATCCACCCACTCATCCATCCACCTACTCATCCTTCCACCCACTCATCCTTCCACCCACTCATCCATCCGTTCATCCTTCCACCTACTCATCCTTCCACCCACTCATCCATCCGTTCATCCTTCCACCCACTTATTCATCCGCTTATCCTCCCACCCACTTATTCACCGCTCATCCTCCCACCCACTCACCCATCCGCTCATTCTTCCCGCCACTCATCTATCAAAGCATGCGCCGTTCATCCAGCCATTCATCAGCTCACGTGTCCATCCCTCCATCCTTCCGCTGCCTGCCTGTGGGAAGAGTCCAAGCCCGCACGCATGTCCCCCTCCCCGTTCCATTGAGTGGGGGATTCAAATTTTCTGACACTCTTGCCGTTATAAAACTTTAAAATAAATTATATGACAAAAAGTGAGAGGCGTCCAAGGGGTAAGGGAGAGGAATGCGATTTGGTAGGAGTACTAGGAAAGAGAACACAATTTTTTGAAAATAAAAAAAAAACATTTTTGAAGACTTTCAAAACTGGAGTGCCTATGCGTTTTTGTCTGTGGGTATGTAGAAATTCCTGCTGAAATCCAACTGGCATCTCATTCTCAACCTACCCGACTGAAAGCACCCCTACCATTCTATTAGGAGATACATATATTAGGGAGGGTGTAACCCCCCTCTTGACCCCCGCCCCATCTTAAGCTACACCCCTGACTTAACCGCCTCACCGTATTTCTTACATGTGAATGAGAATGGATGAACCCACAGGGGAAATATTTCCTTATGGTGAAAAAGGTACAGTGAAAAGCTGTGAACATGCATTTCCGCCATGTATTCTCCAGCGGATTTTTCCTCCTCGTGGATAAAGCAAACACTTGATTGTATGTGGCACAATACACGTCGATTTATCACTTAAGTTCTGCAGCGCAGCGGTTATACGTGATTTGAGCGGCATCCCCTGTACATGGAGAGTGACATATAACCATGTATCGGAGTGCAGACATTCATGTTTTTATCAGATTTATTTTCTGTGTATTGCACTGTTCCCTACTTGAACAGCAGACACGAGTAAACAGAAAGTGGCAGTTCAGAAATATCACATTCTGAGGGCGGCATGGGGAAAAAAATTAAACGATTTCACTGCGTGTCAAAAACATCGCAACACATTTTCCATTGAGCCAAGAAACCTATAGAATGTTTGCTTCTATGTAATATTTGCAGAGGTCCACATGAAAGAAAACTAATAGCAACTGAGCCCCGCTAATTTTATTTTCACTATCATGTAACTCCTGACTTTTACAGTCACTCTCACGTTTCCATCACCTTTCTTTCAATGCACAGTGCTCCGCTGCCTTTTGGCTAACTTTGTGCTATAGAAATACCATATAGAAACATTGGACATTCATTTGAGAAAACTCCCCCAGACTGAACCCTTCAGATTGTTGATGCAAGTGATTGCATGAGTGACTAAGTCAGTATTTCAGAATAGGGGTGCGCCGGGGCTGCACCTCCTCTGTTTTATTACCCTTTTGTACGCCATTCTACGCTGGTGGCCATTAAAGCAACAGTTCAGCGCGTTATCAAACTGCAAAGAAACGTAACAAATTACTTCTACCTGCTCCTCGGTTTCTCTAATCTGAACCAAACAACATTTAAAACTGCTCTAAAACCTCGTCTCAAAAGTTAGAGGTAGCAACCCTACTCTAGCTAAGGTTGCCAAAAGCGATGCACACTATATTTATGGTTGAAGTTATTTTTTCAGACAGAGTTTAGCAAGCAATAGCTTTAATTTAGCCGTAAATGCGTGTTTTTAACGTTTAGCAATTATCGAAATAATTAAACACCTAAGCACCTCAGGGAAGAAGCTAAACTGCCATCCCAAAAGCACAGTGGAGGGCACAGAAGGAAACATAAGTGACGCCAAGTGCCAACAGGGAGCACCAAACGTGGCTGTGCCCGCGGGATCAGGTGCGCCCTTCCTCGTCTGAAGCCCGGACGCCCACCCCTTCAGTTTTATGGGGGCTCCTGTCCTCTCGGCTTACCCCGATGTTGACTAAACATATGTATGTACACGACTCTAATGAGGGCATCTCAAATAAACTTCCCTTCGCGGATCAACTAAAACACTCGTTTTGATATTCAAAAAAAGAAATAAAAGGGGGCGGATTGCATGCATAATGGAGCTGATCGGAGCTGTTGTGGCAGAACCCCCACCCCCCGCATGCATTCCAAATGTGCCCCAGTGGAGCATTTACCGCCATACTTCTTGTCCTGGGCTGCCGTCCTGGCGGGGGCTCCTTGCGACGGCGGCAATCTGTTGAGCACTTCTCCGGTCTCCCTCTTCAGCATGGGAGATCGGCAACGTCCTCCGCTTCTTCCGGGGCTCCCTCCAGGCAGGCCACGGGAGCCCCGCGTGGGCCGCCATACTTCTTCTGGGCCGCCGTCTTCCTTCTTCCCCCGGGCGGCGGGGGGCGTGCACTTCCGGCCGGCCGCGCTAGGATTGGCCGGCCGGCTAGTCACTTCCGGGTCACCCTCATGGCCCGAAGAAACCCCCGGGCGGGGATCGAGCAGGAAGGGAGGAAGGGAGGGAGGGGGGGGGGAGGAAGGGAGGGCGGGGGAAGGTCACTCACCTCCAGACCTGGGCAGCTAGGAACAAATAAGGAGACCCGTCCCGAGCAGCAAGGGAGGTGCCGGCAATGCCGGACCAGATTCGGGGGCGTTCCCAGCTTTTGGCTGACATCGCGTGACGTCGGCAAAAGCCAAAAAATCTCGGGAACGCCCCCAAATCTGGTCCGGCATTGACGGACAGGCCCGTCGTCCAATGGCTATGCTCCATTTGTGGAGCTAGCCAATCAATGACGGGGGCCGTTCCAAACCACACTACAGTACTCATTAGGTTTTCGCCTGCGCGAAAAAGCTGCGCAGAGCGCAGCTTTCGCCAGGCAAAACCTAAAAAGGCTATGGCCGGCGACTTACCAGCTATCGCGACCGCCGACAAACCCTTGTCAATCAAGGATATGATAAAATAAACCATATCAACCCGTCGAGCTCGACAGCCATCCGAAATTCCCCGGGGGACCGACCCTGACTGCAGAAACTCCTCCCACGCCAGCCCATAAGCTTTCCGTGTTGAATCCGATAGCAAATCCGGGATCAGTTGCATCACACACTTTCCCCTACTTCCCACAAGTGGTCCGGCATCACAATCTTCCTCTAGTCCGCTCCTGGGGCCAACCCACAGAACCTCGTCCGCTGAAATCGAGAGAGAGTATCAGAAATGTCATTGTGTATTCCTGGAATGTGTCACGCCCTGTAAGAAATGTTGTGCCACAAACATTCCAACACAAATACTCTCAACAACTGCCACACCTTTGGCTCCTTTGCTGACTGACGATTGACCACGTGGACGGCTGCCATGTTATCCACATTAAAATGGACTGTCCTGTTCATAAAGCAGCTCCCCCACAAGCACACTGCCACCACAAGAGGAAAGAAATCTAGTAAAGCGATCCTACGCTCTCCCCACTTCCACCCCTCTGGCCATTCCTCAGCGCACCACCGCCATTGTCAGAAAAGGCCAAAACCGTGTCCGCCAGCGGCATCTGAAAATGGCTCCAAGGACTACTCCATCTGCTCTCGAAGCCCCAACCTTGGAATGCCATTGCACTCGAGCAGAAAGGTACGCCAAAACCTCAAATCCTCCCAGACCCCTGCTGTGATTCTCACCCTATGATGCGGCATTGAAGTCCCGGACAGTGCCCAACCCAATCTTCTATAAAACGTCCTGCTGGTTCTGAATGCCTTACAAGCAAAGTTCAGGTGCGCCAACATAATCTGCACGTCCTTCACCTGCACTTTCAACCTGGGTACAACCGCATCCAAGAGCGCCAAGCAACGACTCTTATCATCAGGCAGATGAATTTCCATTTTGTCTGAATCCAGCTCCACACCCAAAAAGGTAATCACCTGAACTGGCCCCACCATCTTTTCTGGTGCTAAAGGGACCTCCAAATCATGCATTAAACCCTGGAGCAACCCCAAACTCTCCTGACAATCCCCAGAACGTGGAGCCCCAACCATGAAAAAAATAATCTAAATAAAATGTGTCATCACATCCATTCCAGCCACATGGAAAAATATGCTTTGCAAAAAGTAAGTAAAAGCCTCAAACAGAGAACAGGAAACTGAACATCCTATCTGCAAAGCCTTATCCACAATAAACTGCCCTTCATACTGAGTGTTCAACTACTCATGGTGTGCAGGGTGAACAGCAAGTAGCCTAAAAGCTGATTTGATGTCACATTTTGCCATAAGGGCACCCTTTCCCACCTTGTTGACCAACTGGACCGCCGAGCCGACTGAGGCATTTTGCACTTTGCTACACCCCTCAGGAATGAAATCATTGACTGACTGCCCTGCAGGCCAGGGAAGGTGATGAATAAGGTGAAACTCACCCGCCTCCTTCTTGTGCATCACCCCGAAGGGCGAAATCCTCATATTCACTAGCGGCCAGTCCGAAAAAGGCCTCTTCATTCTGTCCTCAGACACCTCCTTCATTAACTTTCTCCAAACCAACGCCTCTTGGCCTCTGACTGATCTCAAATTTTCCGCCCACTGTCAAACCCTGGGACCCTCATAACACAAACGAAAACCAAACTGGAAACCTGTCAACAACAACTCCCTCTCCTGTTCGGAGCCCAGCATGACCAGCCATCTGTGCAAGCAGTCCAACTTAACCAGCGTACGTGCTTTTGCACATGGAACCCTGGCCTCCTCTACCCCGTCTCTAGTCATTATATCTAGTCCACTGTCTCCTGACACCCCCTTGTGACGAACCTTAACCCCCTCTGGACGCCACACTAGGTAAGCATGTGTTTGCCACCACATTTTGAACACTTGTGGAGGTATTTGCAGTATTCCTGCAAGCACTGTCCCCTATTGAATGACTAGCATGCCCCAGCCTTCGCTGTCTGGCCCCGTCCTGCCGTACCAACCCCTGTCTGGGTGGGAAAGCCTAAAAAAGACCTGTAGATCACCGGCCAGCTTCTCGCCGTATAAGTCGATGGGGCTGGCCTCTCCGGTGTCATAGTTTGCAGGAACAACTACTAATCCAATTGCCCCTACATCCCATCCTCTTACTCTGCCAAACGTGCCCGAAATTCTTTGTCGTAACGTACCCACGCCCAACCTCCAAAAGTCACATGCGCCTACCGCACTACATCCAGATATAGAAACAGATCACTGCACCTCTCTGGATACTACACGCTTAGGTATATGAGTAAATTCGTTGTCCAGTTTTCAATATTACTGGTCACCCTAGGCCAACATGACATCTCATGCTCATCCTCCTTTGATGATTCTTTTGCCCTTATCTCCCGATGTAGTAACTTAACCCCTTGCATGCTGATGACGGCCCCCATCCGTCATGTACTACGGCGCTCGTGTGCTGATGACGGCTGGGGGCAGTCATAAACCCGCCCACTCGCGATTTTACCGCGCAGGCGCAGAATCGCGGCAGCATGCAAGGGTTTAATAACCCCACAAATTCCTCTTTCAAAATCTGCTCTTCAGTAGAAGCCATCAAATGTGTGCGCAAAGGTTTAGTGATCCCCATGTATGGCATCTTCTTCCTTCTGACATCTTTGCTCTCCTTTTTTCCGCTGTCTCCTTCCTTTCCTTCAGTTTCGGTGGTCTCTCTGGCTTGTGCTGTGTCCCTTGTTATGTCCATACCCGTACCATGATCCTGCACATACATACCCCTAAATAGCTGCAGACCACCCTCTCTTTGCTCCTCTGCCTCATAGCCTGCGGCTTGAACCTCAGCTTCCGCAAAACCACCTGTTCCCCCTTTTTGCATCATCCCCACTTTACCTGGCTTCAAGATTGGGACACGCGCCAAAGCCGTCCGTCCTGCCGCTGCTGGTCTCTCCTTTTGGGTCAACAGTGAGCTTATCATCACATTCTGAAAGACACCAACACTACCCCTCCGATTAGGCACACCTCGCCCTCTACTTGCAGGAAGATCCACCCACCACTCATTTTCATAGCTAACCGCTTCCAGCAACTCGCCATCATCCACAATCTCACCCTCTTCGAAATCTTCTTCATCATAGTCCTGGTCCCAGTCCCTGACCCCTCCATCGCCCCACTGCGCACTCGTACTCTGCATAACCTCATAACCTATTCCCCCATCTCCAAATTGCTCCAGAAACAAATCCTGTTAAGAGTCCTATGATTTTTAAATATGTTTATTAGATTTACGTTTCATTTTAGTTTGTTTTTGCTGTCATTTCATGCCTTATGTTTTCCAGTGTGTTACTGCCTAGGAATCTTTTTACATACAAGGGTCCTATTCTCACCAGGCAGATGCACCCTACTGGCTTTGGCTCGCTTGACTTGGGTCCCCCACCGTCCCAGGGCCGGCTGTAAAGACGCACACCCTATCTTTGGCTGGGGTGGACAGGCCGCATTAGACCCTCCCGACTGACCCGCCCGCGATCATTCCACCACGCCTACCTCCAACCCACTGGTTGGCATTAGACTGTCCCTGCCCTGCCTGCCCAACAAAACCAGAAGGGGGGAAGTGGCACCACACCCACCGACCTGGGCCACCATCCTGGAAAGCCTCAACCCCACCCAAACCATGAAACGAGGTGGTCAATAAGCATTACCCTACTTTAGGAACCCCGCACCTGTGTTCCCACAGAGCTAGCACACCACCCTCCTCCACCCCAGCTGGTACTGCCCTTGCCCCGCTACCTCCATGCCTGCCCTTCAGACCCTGGGACAACCCTCCCACCCTCAGTACAAGAGCCTCCCCAATGACTACCCCTGCCCCCAAAGCACCAACGGCTCCACCTCAGGGGCCCCACCTCACCCTTCATCAGACACAGTTGCATTCTATGCCCTTCCCCTCTCCCCAATCCTGCCTTCTCACCGCTCTACCCAGCCAGGGATTGCATACGCGGACTGGAGAGGTCCAGCGGCAGGCCCTGAGCAGTGCAAGCCCGCCCGCCACATCATTCTGCCCCACGGCATCACTGCACCCTCTGGCTACACTACAGGGTGCAGGCCAGAGCCACGAGGACTCACCACCTCCTGGCCCGCGGACACACCCCTGCTGCCCGCCTTCCTCCTCCCTTCTGCACAACGATCGGGACCGCCATGCTACCTCCCCGAGCTAACACTAAGCCTACTACAACACGTCAACACACAGCGCCAACCCTGACCCTAGCAACCGGGCATGCTGATTCAAAATGGCACCTTGAACCCGTCACCCATCACCCAAGAACCTACCTAAGCCCCGCCCTTCACCCCCTGGTCAATCTCTATGCCCTGAGCTCTCGGACCCTACCACCCGTCTGAAAATGCTGGGAGGGTAGGGCTTCTGCCGACTCTTTCAAAACCATCATAGTCAACAGTAAACAGTCACCTGCAGAAGCACAGATAACCTCATAAGTGCTGCGCCTACTCCAACGGCCGACGGCACCACTACCTCGGGAGTGCTGCCGTCGGCCGTTGGACGTTCCAACTGCACCTGCGCAATGGAACGTTGAGCACTGGAGCTGGACGTTCCATGGCTGCTAAGGTGTTAATGTCCCAAAAATCTGTCCTCGTTATCAGTAAGCTTCTAGGAAACTTAGCTAGGCAGGACCTACAGACTTAGACCACAAAAACGTTACACTCATCTTTTAGCCTAAGGGAGCAGTATCGGTGATGTCATGAAACCAGACCAACATAAAAAGCCTTACTAGTATTGATGACGAAATGAGTAATGCAATAGCAACCATAGCAGTATTCACTGACACCGAAGACATCAATAGTCTTCCAAACTCACCATGAGTTTTTTTTACATTTTTAAAAAATATATTTTTTATTGGTATTTACACATTACAGAATACAGTGTGACATGTATCACATACAAGTTCCTAATTTGTTTCGAAAATGCTAGTATTTTTCCCCACAGCATCAGCTTACCCATGTCTTAGAATATACCTCTACTATCAAATGAAATAATTTCATTTTGAATAAATACATTCAATTTCCCCAACAAAAAGCCTATCCTTTCATTAAAAAAAATTTAAAAAAATTTTGTTCTGAAATACCAACTTTTCATTTTTAGCAATCATTTGTTTGGTCCTGAGACATCAGTGTGTCGCTTTCATCAAGTATTCTTCATGTGCACTGCTGCTCCACATAGACGGATTCTGCCTGTTGTATCCGTGTAGCATCATCGGATACCCTTGATGTTAGTTATTTGCCAAGGATTGTCATTGGTGCTACGCCTGGGATGCCCGCAGTTACGTAAGATGTTCACCATGTATTATGGTTCAGCACCATTGCTGCATAGTCTTCAGTTGGTCAGGAGACGGCCCTGTAAAGCCAAAGATGTCCATATGATCAGGATGACCAGCTTCATGCCAGGGCTGGGATCCACATGCAGGACATGCCACAAATGACACTCATTATGCCAGACCTCCCCATTATGACAGAGGCTGGCACCGTTATTTTTTTTTTGTATGTTCTTATATAGCGCTCGAATCACCGGGAGGCATCTCGGCGCTTGCCTTGGGAACCCGTCCTGGCTTTTCCCTGTGAGATAGCCCCTACAGGGCATCCCCAAGGTGAAAGCCAGGCGGGGTGCCGTTGTGGAGATTAAGCAAGCTTAGTGCCCAGAGTTGCAGAGTGTGAACCCATGATTAGGGCAGGCACCGAAGCGGGAATTATCGAGTCCGTGGACATTTGAGCTCAAGACCCTGCTGCGTCGGGAATTGAACCCCGGTATCCGGGTCTGACCTCAGCTTCAGGGTCTGCCTGCTCTAACCGGTGAGCCACACTTCTCCACGTTATGCCAGTGATGCCACATTATTCCAAGTGTGGCCATAGTTTTGCGAATGGCTTCTCGATGCCAAGTGTGTAAACTATCATTCCACAGACATCCACAAAGCGGAAAGAGCAGCCATAGCATTCCGGCCCGCATTTACGAAAGGCCTTCGCCGCCGTAGCATCACATTGTATGAAGGTCCGGTGGCGCAAGCCTCTTAATCATATCTATGAGGCGACGAAAGCCCCCTTGCGTGGCTCTGCATGACGTCATAGCTAAGGAGTAAGGCAAAGCAGCACAAATCGCTGAATTGCCGTACACTGCGTCAATGCGACATTCCATGGGCGTTGAAGTGGTTGTGCCCACAGAACACCCATAGATTTTGAAGCTGCTCCAGATTTACAAATTCATCTAAACCTGGGGCAGTGCCAAAACCTTACGCCTGCCCAGAGCAGGCGTAACGAGGGGAAATGTTTACATTCCTCCTCGTTTTTTTGCTCTTTCCAGACATAGAGCAAAACGCCTCTCGTGATTGTTTGGTGTTGCTTCCTCAACAAAAACAATCCTGCCAACAACACTGAGACACTTGCACCGTGGTGCTAGGGCGCCTGCGTTGGCCTCGGCTGCAAATTGTGAAAGGGCAGAAATGCATCCCATCTTGTAAATACGGTGCATGCCTGCCCTTTCGAATTGGCGTAGGGCAGCGCTGCGAAATGACTTGCAGCGCTGCCCTACGCCAATTCTTTGCAAAGGAGGCCCTGAATGTACAGCACAGAAAGGTCATAACCTGCGCGTGTGCACTGAGCCATAAACGACAGAGCGGGCACCAAATCCGAATCCCCAGCATAATTCCGCATAAGTCAGCATAAGTGGTTGAAAGATTTTGTATAAAAGTCGAATAGAGTTGGGATAAACTAAGGTAACACCGCAAATGCACCTCTTTGTGCTGTTGAAAAGGGTTTGTTCTTTGCTAATTTACTTTCACTTTGCATTCTGTAGTGGTTAACTTTGTGCCAGGGTGCTGTGAGGATCAGTGACATCAGAGGCTCCCTTACTGGCTGGCCTGGGGCACCGCTGCTGTTATGGTCTGTGCACAAATATACTTGGATGAAGAGCAGAACATCCGGTGTGGACGAGAAGCCACCTGGAGACCCAGACCATGTCTTCAAAGAGAGAAGCAGGACAAACCCATCCGGAGCATCACAAGCGAGACGAGACCAGGAAACACGTCTTCACATCAGCATTCCTTCCATCGGCGGCGGGGGGGCACCTGTGGTATAGACAGACGGATGAAACACAACATTTCTTCTTCACATCTGTCAGCTTAATGGCAGACACGTACGGGCGCGCCGCAGCTGTCAGCGCGTGAGGCCCTCGGCACGCACAGAATTCCCTTTGCCCAGCGCTAGAGGGTGTACAGAGGCCCACAACATCTGGAACACAGCCCCGAACTGAGCAAAGGCTCCGAGGCAGAGCGCAAAACCCCACACTGCGCTCCAGCCAGCCACAGTGACCGACAGTGTAGAGTGACATTAATATGGATAGTTTAAACTTACCTCTGTCATCGAAATAATTTGTTTACTTCCACAGCGAGGAGGAAGATGTTTGAAAACAGCATTATTTTTGATTGTGGGGCTGTATCTAGGAAGGACTCAACCCTTTAAACTGAACAACACTGCTACCTACTGTCCTTATTAAAAATTACAAGTGGCATTAAAAAGTATAGAAGCAAACCAGGGAATGTATAGGCATTTTATATAGCGCACTACTTACCCGTAGGGTCCCAAGGCGCTTCGACCGCTGCGAAACCCTTCCTGGTTTCCCTAAGAGATGGTCCCTTAATGGGTATCTCCAGGGTGAGACCAGGCATCCCCGGCGGTCTGGTGGGGCCGTTAGTGAAGATGAGGCAAGCTAATGCCCAGAGTTGCCGAGTGTGATCGCTGATCAGAGTGGGCACCGAGGCGAGAGAATTATCGAGTCCGCTGACCCTGGTCCAGAAACCTGCCGCGCCGGGAATCGAACACTGGTCCCGGGCCGTCCTCTGCTCTCGGGTCTGCCGCCTCTAACCAGTGAGCCACACTACTTCACTCTGGGAACCCTGGTCCACCCCCCACTGAATGTGGGCAGGGATATTTGAGAATTGCTCGGTAGCTTTGGATGGTCAAAACCTCAGTCCTACCAGGAAAAAGTCACTTTTGATAATGGGTTGGGTAAAGAAGAACAACATAGCTTCAAATACTTACCAGTGGCACTGGATCAACACGGTCAACCTATTCAAGACTCTCAAAAGAAAGTTAAACAGTTACTAGAGGTTTGATTTGCCGAGGCAGTTATATCGCTGTGGCAAGACACGCATGTCATACACAACCACAACGACAAGATGAATATGAAGAGGAATTTGTGGCCCACCTAAAAGAGCTCAAGATCAAATGCCAATTTAGTGAAATGATGGATGAACTAATAAAAGACCAATTTATAACTCAGTGGTCTTCTAAGAACAAGAATGAAAGGCTTTGGGCTGCCAAGAATCCAACCCTCAAAGAGGCAATTGATATGGCCAAGATTGTCAAGAAATCCTGTTTATGCATGAAGGAAATGGACCTCAAAGACTTCAATCTGACGCAAGAAATAGCAAAGCACTAGGACAGGGAGGAAGTGGCAGTGGTAATTAAATTACATAACTTTTCCACTGTTAGACCTTCTTGAAACAAACAAGCTCAAACGAGAAACAGACAATACGATGAGGTATAGTTAAATAAATAAGAAGCACATAGAACTCATGGTTGATTCAGGCTCAGTGTTCACCAGGGTGCCTGAAGCCCCGTAGACGGAAACATGGCGCAGATCTACATTGTATCCCAACGACATCAGTCCCACATGGTATGAGAGTGGAAACATTGATGTGTTGGCTTATATGTGGGTTGATATTGTCTTTCAAGGAAGGAGCATATGAGCAATGGTTAATATTGCACAATCTTGGCCCTTGTGTTTGGGTTGGTCCACCAATACGATCTCTATATTATTATTACTAATCCTCGAACTGTCAGACGCTAGTGGTAGAGGACACAAGCATGGAGAAGATTATAGACAATGCCGAAGATCATTTCATTAATGTAGGGGCTCTTGAGGGGTATGTAAAAAAAATCATCCTAAAACGCGATTCTCAGCCTGTTAAGCATAGGCCCAGGAAAATACTGATCGCCTTTAAGGACGAGGTAACAAAAATGTTGAACAGCATAATAAAGGATGAGCTGATAGAGCCAGAGGAACTTTGCTGAGTGGCTTTCTTTTACGGTAATCACAAAGAAACCCAATGGCAAGTTGAGGTTTTGTGTCAACCTCCACACCCTCCACCAGAACATCGTAATGGACAGGTTTCCCACAAATAGGGGAGATGGTTCTGATGTTAAATGGTGGAAAGTGTTTTTGAAACCGGACCTGCACAGTGCGTACGCCCCAGGTTAAGTTGCACCCTCATTCTAAAAACCTGACCGCCTTTATAACTACTAAGGGAGTATTTCAATTCAACTGCCTTTCTTTTGCATTGGCTTTGACAAGATGCATATTCCAACCGGTCATGACAGAGATCCTTAAGGGTGAGAAGCAAGTTGCCTTCTTTCAAGATGACATCCTGATATTTGGCGAATCTGTGGAGGAATACAACTTGGTTCTGAGCAAGTGTTGGCTAAGGTAGAAAGAGCAGGGTTAACTCTGCAAGGATAAATGCCAATTTTTAAAGGAAAAGATGAATACCTAAGCTATTCATTATGTGCGCAAGGTGTTAGGCCCAAACCTGATTTGATAAAGGCCATAAAAGATACCCCCAGCCATGAGACAATGAAGAGTTGAGGTCCTTTTGGGTCTTGTGGAGTAATATGCAAAATTTGTCAAGATCTTTTCAGAAAAAACAGAACCTTTACAATTCTTGTTGTCAAAGGGGGTGAAGATTGACAGCGATCTGTGAAAGTATCAGCATTTGAAAGTGTCAAAAGTGAGATTGCATTTGCAGAGACTGTGACACCATTTGGCTTGAATTGCAAAATACTCATTACGGTAGGTGCCAGCGCTGTGGGTATTGATATGGCGTTGTCGCAAAAGAAGGCAACAATGAAAAGACTGTTACTTTTGCCTCTCACTCTGTCGCACACTGACAGTAGATATTCCGTCACAGAGAGAGAGGCATCGGTGGCATCTTGGCCACTGGCACATTGTAGGACCTACATTGGGGAATGATTTTTTTGCTGCACATGGATCACAAGCTTTTAATTCGAGTATTGCAACTCGGGGGAGCTTCAAAAACCTGAGCGAGGCTGGCAAGATTAGCGTCCCATCTTATAGATTACTATCACACCAAAGAGCATGTGCCAAGTTGGAAAAAGTGACAGGCGGATTGTTTTCTCAGATTACTGATTGAAGAATGTGTGATTGAATATGAAATTCACCCTCGATAATTGTGGCTGGGGCCGAAACCAACCTTAGTGACCTCTGAAGTAAGGAATATACAGCTTGCCCTCATTAAGAGTTGAGGTACTTTATAGCCCAGGATCCAGTTTTCCTAAAGCTGCTTCATTTGGAGAGCATGCTACCATGGACAATCTCTGGTTACTGATATTAATACATCTGTGTTGGTGGTATTGTTTCCAGCTGAACAAAAGAAGAGCTTATTGCATCATGTGTGTTTTTTAATGCAGTAAAGTGACTGTTTATTTTAATGTCCTTCTTGGCGTATTGTAGATGAGGTAATTCATTCTGCACTTTTCTATATATTTTATGTAAGGATTTTTTTGATGTTGTGAATGGTTGTATTTATATGGTGGCATATTACTATGGCTGACCAATAACTTCGAACGTTTTTTGAAAAGTTTTTTGTTGTATTATTTTCCAAAACTGTGTGATTAAATCCTTTAAGAAATGTATTTGTCCTTGCCTTGTAACATGAAGTTAATTCTGTCGCTGTTGTGTTTCACCCCCTTTACAGGAATCTCCGCCATCCTCTTTGAGACGCGCCTTGGCTGCTTGGAGGAGCGGATCCCGCCTGAGACGCAGAAATTCATCGACTCCATTGGCTACATGTTCAAAAACTCAGTGTTCGCCACAGTCCTGCCCACCTGGACGCGGGGCGTTCTGCCCTTCTGGAACCGCTACCTCGAGGGCTGGGATACCATCTTCAACATTGGTACGGTGTAATTGGCCAGCGTCACCTAAACTGCATGCAAACTCACCAATGACAGTGAGCATACAACTGGTGCACTAATGCATCACCTCAAGCGTTGGAGGCTCAAATCCATCAGCCTGAAAAATATAGATTTGTTGAAAGAGATACAGTCATATACATAAAATCCTTTTTTCACCTCTTTTATTTCTTTCCCCCTCAGATCAAAATTCTTCACTTTCGTTGCAGGGAAAGTTTTCCATGTTAGACCATAGATTAATCCCAGGCAGGCTGGGTAACTTTGTATAGAGAGAGTTTGCTGTTTCCAGACTCGTTTCGTCAGCACACACAGGTACATGGAGAGTGGGCTTTAAGTCAGCCACCCTCAGCTGCCAGCTTGCTTTGGTCACTAATGCTTGTTTAAAGTTCCTTTCACATTTTGTATCAGGCCATTGGAGTATTGTGCAGTTATAGATTTTTGTAGTAGTAAGTGTAGAAAGAGTCGCTCTTCACCACAGCATATGCAAAGTAAAGTGAATGCCAGAAATCTGGCTTTTTAGGAAGGGACTCTTCAGGTCTCTCCTCTGTCCTCTGTAGAAAAGCCTCTCACTACTAGCTCTGGAATGCTTCTGGGTCTATAAATCCCTTAGCATGGCACAGCACTTGAAGTGTGTGGCATCGAATGCTTTAGTCTCAAAGTATTTCACCCACAGGGTGGCATTTAGATTAGAAGCGGCACGACCTTGTCCACTCTTATTTTTCAAATACTTCCTCTGCAATTGAAAGGAGGAAGAAAAGAGCTACTGTGTGATCCCAGGGCATCATGGGTATGCAAATAGACCCTGGCAAGGCATTTTTTGTCTTGAGAACTGTTTCTTTCAGGTCCTTCACAGTTTGCAGCAATGTGAATCCGGAGTGCAAAAACAGAAATAAAGTATGAGGGACGCCCTTTCCTCTTTTTTAATGTTGTTTTTCTGTACTTGTTTTTTGCACCTTTATGTAGTACCACACCCCTGCTGACTGTGCACAATGGATGATCTATCACTCACATAAGTTTGTGTACTTAAGTTTGATTGTTGAGGTTGCACTTGGGGTGATTTAGTACATAATTGTGATCTTTCACCTAAATGTGTTTTTGCTTTGAAATGTGATTTTTTTCCCAATCCACAATCCTACCAACTTTGTAGCAAGGGAGATTTGTCATTAAATGTGATTTATTTTCCTAATCCTTTCCCACATGTGTGTTGACATTGCTTCATGGGCGATTTTGTACCTTAATGTGCTGTCAAGTAAATGTGTTCTCAAGGGTATGGCTGTAAAGATGGGTGTTCAAATGTAAAGCATATAGCAACATAGCTATGGTGACCTTTTGCCAAATAACTATAAACAGAGTCCAGATAAACCGACAAGATTGCAAGATTGGAGGCAGTGTTTGATTTTTGTAGGAGCCTCCACTAAGCTGTAGAGCTCCTTGTTTATTTTATTTGTATGTAATCTTGCAGGAACGATAACCACACGAGGGCGAGTTACTGCCCTTGATGTCTCGATTTCGACATGCTAAATATCTTGTGTAGCTCTGACTTCATCAAGACTTTGAGTTGCCAGTCAAACTAGTCCTCCTGAGGCTGCCTGAATTGATGGATGCAGGTGGGGAGTACATGTGTTCTGAGTTGAACTATAGTTTACTTATCTTCCCTAAATGAATACTCTCACAGTATTCAGTGTTTGCCCTTCAGAAAGAATTGTTAGACTTGGCTTTTTGACCTCCTGTTTTTTACCCTGTTTTTGTTGGTTTTAGGGCTCTGGGCATTGTACCACTGCCATTCAGTGCTAAAGTGCATATGCTTTCTGTGTAAATTGTGTTCATGGATTTGTGATTCCATGATTGCCATATTTGATTTGCTGCTAAGTCCTTAGTTCAGTGCACTGGGTGTGCCCAGGTCATGTAAATCAAATGCTGCTAGTGGGCCTGCAGCAGTGAAATGTAACTCAGTCCTGCCACTGCAGTGTCTGTGCGCAGTCTGGTACTGCTATGCCGAACTGGCAAGTGCACCCATTTGCCAGACCCTAACCTTCCCTTTTCTTACATGTAAGACACCCATAAGGTAGGCTCAAGGTAGCCCCATGGGTAGGGTGCAGTATATGTAAAAGATAGGACATGTGTGTGGCATGTCCCGATAGTGAAATACTACAAATTTCGTTTTTCACTATAGAAAGGCTATCTGTACGATAGGATAGGATGGGAGTTTATTTATAACATTTTATAAATATAACTTCCCATTGGGACAAGATAGAAAGATGGAGTTTAGTATGACTGAACTCAGAATATAAAAATGCATCTTTTAGTAAAGATGACTTTTATATTGTGTATTTGAAAATACCACTTTTAGAAAGTGGGTATTTACTTGCTTAGCCATCATGTGTGCCTCTGCTGGTTTGTGGATTAACTTTCTGGCTTTTCAATGACAGGGGCTGAGGATGTGTATTCTCTCAGACAACTACTGGGAAAGGGGGGTGGGGGCGGTTGATATATGTCCTGCCTTTCCTGGGTGAACCAGGGCTGGGTTTAACAGACCTGGGCTGCATTTAGAGTAGGGGAGGAGATTTCTTTCAAACCTGAATGGGCCTGATCTGCCTTGGACAATGCTGTCTCCACGTCCTGCCGGGCAGCTGCACCAGAGTGGACAGAACTCATTTTGGCTGGGCAAAGAGCTTCTCTGCCACCACCAGAGAGCGGCATGAGACGGGAACAAATGACTTTTATGCATTCATTAGTACCATAGCAGCTCGTCTGGATAAGACTTTATTTAGCAGCATCAAACAGGGTGCTAGCATTATTTATATGAGTGTTAGTATCCCAGCCAGGTGTGAAACTGTGTTGGTGTGTGATAACTAGCTGATCTGATTATTTTTGAGTAAATTGTGGCATCAGAATTGATAAAGTGAGATTGCCTGATATGGACCCACACTCCTCTGCCGGTTTACCTATTTTTCAAGAATGCTGCAATGCAGATATAATACCAAGCTCTTGATTTTTCCATACCAGCCTCAATGGTCTTAATAACCGGTATAAACAGTGACTTTGAATATGTTGTGTTATGTTTTGGTATGTTATGCAGATTTGTAGAGCACACTATCACCCAGGAGGTTAACCTGGTGCTGAGCTGGCGGGAGTCTAGCTAAAGTTAGACCTAGTGGGTCTACTTGAAAGCCAAGTCTTCAGTTTTTTGTGGAATTCAAGAAGTGAGGAGAAAGCTCTTATTTGCAGCAGCAGGTTGTTCCAGTCTTTGGGAGTGATGCACGAGAAGGCTTGGTCGCCAGATGTTTTCTGAATGAATGGGATGTGTTCAAGTAGGAGTCTGGACGAGCGGTGGTTTCTGGTAGGTTTATGAAGCAGATGCAATTCTTGAGCTATGTTGGGCGAGTGTTATGTAGAGCCTTGAAAGTGTGGGTAAGGAATCTGAATTGTGCTAGTTTGTGTATAGGAGGCCAGTGGAGCTCCTTCAGGTGAGATGAGATGTGAGTGTGACAGGAGAGGCTGACAGTGATTCCGGCCACTGAGTTCTGAATGGTCTGCAGTCTTCGGGTGAGTTTTTTGCTGTGGAGAGGTGTGGTGCAGCGGCGATGGCTGCTGACTTCGGAACACAGGGTTCACGGTTCGATCCCTGGCTTCGGCGGCAGCTCAGCTCAGCACCATGTGACTCTGGGCAAAAGCTCACTTAATTTCTACGAGGGCCCCAGCGCCTTGAGACCTGTAAGCCTGAGTAGTTCATGCTTTACAAATACGGATTTGCTGATCCCGGTATTGCGGGTGTTCCTGTAGTCCAGCTTGGTTGTGACAAGGTCTTGCATGACTGTTTACCCGGGTGCTCATTGGGAGCCCTTTGAAAACATTTCTCCTAATAACTCTTGTAGAATTCAACAGGCATAAGATCCTCACCCGTAGGAAGTGATGCAATAGCTTTATTAGCCTTCTCAATTGTAATAGCCATTTCTAAACTTATTCAATGATCTTCATTGAGTCAGGTTAGCTGTATTTGAGATATGAATTGATCTGCATCTTCTTCAAAGCTAGTTAAGTCACCAGTATATGGTTCTTGATAGAACTGTTGAAGTTGCCGTAATATGTCTCTTATATGTGTGTAGCCATTTTCTCTCTGAGGCAGCAACTGATGTGTGCACGCATAGCATCTATTTGCAAAAATAATCCCATCACTTCCTCTATTTGATATCTAACTGTTTCTGTCTGTGCAATGTCAGGTTTTCTTAAAGTGATCTTTGTCGCCTGATTCTCAATATATTTCTTTTTTCTTCTATACAGAATAATTGTATATGATACCCCATTATATTGTGAGTTTCCATTAGCCTTAGATTAATATTTGCCCGCAAAGTGTGGTAAACTCAGCAATGTGTCAATTTTTTTTTAAAGAGGTGAAAAACTACTAGTAGTAACATTCCACTTGTAAATTCTGTTTCAAGAATCCCCTCCCTCATATTTGAAAGGTTGGAAACATGTAAGTCTACACCTATGTGTAAATCTTCCCCTCAGAATTGGTGAATAGCATAAGAGTGGAGTCACACCTAGTTATAGGAGTAAGTAAAATAGGGGCTTAACATGAGATTGTTCACACAACAGCTTCTGCCCATATCTTACAGGTTTGCATCTCATAAAAAAATATAAAGAAGAATTGCTGTCTCAACTAAGTTCTGCTGGTGCCTCCATTTTGGAGGAGGGCTCAAGACAATCCGCTACAAGAGCAGAAAAAGCAGGGAGGGAGCATTAATGATCATGTTTATGGTTGAATGTGCCAAAAAATCTGTCTTTTTCTAATCCTTTGACAGTGAATTGGAAACAAATTCTAGACCTTCATGGAATGAACGTTCTTCTTGTTAACGATATTGCTGAAGGTTGTTCTCTTGTGTCGTACACAGGGAAGAAACTCATTGACAAGAAGATGAAACTGATCCAGGAGCGCATGGCGCACGGCACCGAGGTGGAAGGCGAGTACCTGACTTATCTGGTTTCCAGTGGAAAGCTAACACTACAGGAGGTGACCGGAAGCATGGCCGAGCTGCTGTTGGCTGGAGTAGACACTGTACGTAATGCCTAATGTAGGTCTTGCATCCCAATCAAGGGAACAAGCCTGTTAGCTTGTAGTCATCTGGTACTGTAGAAGGAAATGTCCTCCATAACAGTGCTGAGCAGGTTGGGATGGTGCAGGCTTTTAACACTGTAGCTCTGGGAATTGTCTCTGCATTTACTTTCCCCTCTGGTCACACAATAGATTGATTGCAAATTGTGGACAGTGGGGTGCAAGTTCTTCATACCTTCCAGCAGCTCAGTCCCCTTGCTGATCTCTTGGTCAGAGGTACAAAAGGGGGTGGTGATGGACGGAGCATCTGAATCAATCAAACACTCACACCCAGTCAAAAGATCTGGGTTTAATCCATCACCGTTCTTTAGCCCACTCCGCCACCCCAGTTCAGACATGGCTATATGCAAATCAGTCTGACCCTGTGCCTCATGGGAACAGTCCAGCCCGAACTGCCAAGCCATGTCTTCCCTGGACCGGAAACAAGCTTCTGAGGACCGGTTTCTGGCATTCCAGCCGTCTTCAGCCCGGCTTGCTTGAATCCAGTGGCAAAGTGAGCAAGGGACTCACGTCTTAGCATACCATGCCAACTTATGGCGAACAAAGTGGTACAAATGGGGGTGGTGATGGACGGAGCATCTGAACCAATCAAACACTCACACCCAGTCAACAGATCTGGGTTTAATCCATCACCGTTCTTTAGCCCCTCTGCCAGCCCAGTTCAGACATGGCTATATGCAAATCAGTCTGACCCTGTGCCTCATGGGAACAGTCCAGCCCGAACTGCCAAGCCATGTCTTCCCTGGACCGGAAACAAGCTGGGGTGGCAGAGTGGGCTAAAGAACGGTGATGGATTAAACCCAGATCTTTTGACTGGGTGTGAGTGTTTGATTGATTCAGATGCTCGGTCCATCACCACCCCCTTTTGTACCGCTCTTAGTCAGAGGCCTGCACCTCTCCTCTCACTGGGCAGTCCAGGCTCCTCATTATTCGAGTTCTGGACCCAGCAGCAGACCTTCTCCCAAATTCTAGGTCTTCTTGTCTGGGGAGTGAAGACACAAAGAGGGCCCTGGTGAGGCTTCTCTGTGCTGGGGCTGTGAGGGTCTCTTCTCAAAGTCCAGAAGAATCCCTGGCTGAAAAGCCAATATTTATCCCACTTGCAGACAGCCAGACCCAAGCAATGTGCCAGCTTATTTCACAGTTTTCAGCACTGCTGAAATACCAGCATAAAGTACATCTTAGTTCTTGTTGTGGGACATTGGGGAATAATTACTATAAACTGGGAGGAAGGTAGTGAAATGGAGTGAAATGTAAGGAAGGTTTGGGAGGGGTTGCTTAAACAAAACACACACCCACAAACAGTAACACAGTTAACACCTTAAGTGCTGCCGTCGGCCAATGGTCGTCGCGAGCACTACCTCCCAAGTGCTGCGCACGACCGTTGCCCGACGGGCCAGCATTTGTTCGTCGAACGTTCAGCAGTGGGCGCTGAACGTTCGAGGCTCTTCAGGTGTTAAAAATCACTAAATACCTGCTAAAGTAACAACAGCCCTAAAGGCGTCAAAACATTGGCAACCGTACTCCAGCGCAGCCGTCTAATAATTCGGCACAGCACCTGACCAACCAACGGAACTGCAACATTGGAGGCAGGGAATTAAAGTAGCTTCCTATAGGATCTTATGGTAAACCCTGTTGTTATTTAATATTACAATGAAGTAAAAATAAAGAAGGATATTTTTTAAATTATTTTTAAAAAGTTTTAAAATTAACTATATAAATTACTTTTAACCAAGTTATAACCGCATTTACTAAATATCCAATAAATGCACAAATATTAGTGGTGGTGATTATATTTTTAAATTATTGTTTAAAAAGTGATAATTATGAATTAAATAGTTTGTCTGTTAATATGTCATAACATTTTATTTTATTATTTATTATTTCCAGCTTCATAATAAATACTGGAACATATTTTTGATTTATTGTTTTTAATAGTAAACATTATTAAATAGTCCCAATACTTTCACATAGGAAGAGCTCCACCCAGGTGGTGAGGATCCCCACTAAGAGGTGAAAAAGTAATAGCAGTAACTTTACAAATCTTATTGACGTTGTAGGAGCACTTCTTTGGAGGGGTTGGAGACATGCAAGTCTACCGCTAGGTGTAAATCTGCACTCAAAAATGATGCAAAGCAAAAAAGTGAAGTTACAGCTAGGTATAGGAGCAAATATGCATGTGAGTACACCTACACGTGTATATTTACCCTTGTGAATTGGGCCAGAGCAGTTGTATTGAGACCAGTCGTACTTCCTGAGCCATGTTTCCACTGATACTTTGTGATGCCCAGTGCAAGACACGACAAGGGAAATGGTGGGTTTCATGTAGAGAAGGGAAGGCTAGTCTAACAAGGGAGAGGAAGGCTGATACTTCACCAGCTGACTGACCCCTCCAGCTGGTGACTGGAGACCCAAGGAACCAAGCACATGTCGGCCATCATTCACCAAGAAAGCAGCCGGGGTGATAGAGGATACCAGCTCAGGGCCTGCCCCTTGGGGAGCTAATGCACCTCAATCCAGAACCAGCTGCTCTCTTTAGTTTCTGCAGCTTGACCTAAACTCTCCCAGGCTTCCACTTGCAACTCTTTGTTTCTATTACTTTTAGTCTTCTTATATCTACGTCTAGCTTCCCGAGCTGACACAAGGTCCCTAGGTTTCAAATGTAATTTTTTTATAAGGTCCTTCCGCGCCTGGCAGCATGGGTGGTTAAACTAACCTGTTTTCCCTCCCTTTGCCCTTTGACCTCCCAGTCCATGTTTGGCTCATTGAATGAGATATGGAGATGTGAGCCTCCAATGTCTCCTCGTGATTACTTTCTAAAGCCAGACCTGTCATAAAAGGCCCCCTGATCCTGGCTTCCAGCTTGTTTCAAAAACTAAAGGGATCAACACCAGCCCATTTCAAAGAAGCAGGGGTTACATGATCAATTGTACCTGCACCAGGGGCTGAATCTAAGGCAATGTGACTGGATTATGATCCCTGATGCAGGGGACTCCCCCCTGTAACTCCTTTGGAGTCATTCTATCCCTCTCTGAAATAAGAAAGTAGTCCATGTTACTGTTAGTCAAGTCAAGTCAAGTCAAAGAATTTATATAGCGCACTACATACCCAGAGGGTCTCAAGGCGCTTAGGGAGGGAAGGAGGATTACTTGTCAAATATCCACGTTTTAAGTTGCTTTCTGAATGCAAGGTGGTTGTGGGTAAGGCGAAGGTAAGTGGGGAGTGAGTTCCATGTTTTAGCAGCCAGGTATGAGAAGGATCTGCCTCCCATGGTGGTCTTGTTGATGCGAGGTACGGTGGCGAGGGCTTGGCTGGAAGAACGTAGTTGGCGGGAGGGGGTGTAGAAGGACAGTCGTGAGTTGAGGCATTCTGGTCCGATGTCGTAGAGTGATTTGTGTGCGTGGGTTAGCAGTCGGAAAGTGATCCTCTTATTGACGGGTAGCCAGTGGAGGTCTTTCAGGTGACCAGAGATGTGTTTGTTGCGCGGGATGTCTAATATGATCCTGGCTGAGGCGTTTTGGATTCGTTGGAGTTTCTTCTGGAGTTTAGCGGTAGTACCTGCGTAGAGGGTGTTTCCGTAGTCCAGTCGGCTCGTGACCAGAGCATGGGTGACTGTTTTTCTGGTTTCGGTGGGGATCCAACGAAATGTTTTTTTGAGCATGCGAAGGATGTTGAAGCAGGATGAGGATACGGCGCTGACTTGTCTGTTCATTGAAAGTGAAGAATCTAGGATAATGCCTAGGTTCCGTGCGTGGTCTGTCGGGATGGGTGCTTTTCCAAGGGCTTCCGGCCACCAGGAGTCGTCCCATGCAGAGGGGGATGTACCTAAGATGAGGACTTCTGTTTTATCTGAGTTCAGTTTCAGACTGCTGTGTTTCATCCATTCGGCAACTTCTTTCATTCCTTCGTGTAGGTTAGTTTTGGCGGTGCTGGGGTCATTGGTGAGAGAAAGGATCAGTTGAGTGTCATTAGCGTAAGAGATGATGTTGAGGTTGTGTTGGCGGGCGATGGCCGCGAGGGGGCTCATGTATACGTTGAAGAGGGTGGGACTGAGTGAGGATCCTTGTGGTACGCCACAGATGACTTCAGTGGCCTCGGACTTGAATGGTGGAAGGCGGACTCTCTGGGTTCTTCCGGTGAGGAACGAGGTGATCCATTCAAGTGCTTTTCCTTGTATTCCGATGTTTCTGAGGCGTTGTAAAAGGGTGTTGTGGCAGACTGTGTCGAAGGCTGCAGAGAGGTCGAGGAGGATGAGGGCGACTGTGTCTCCATTGTCTAGTAGAGTTCGAATGTCGTCTGTTGCTGCGATGAGGGCGGTCTCAGTGCTGTGTTTTGCTCGGAAGCCAGATTGTGAGGAGTCGAGGCATTTGTTGGCTTCGAGGAAAGCGGCGAGCTGGTTGTTGACAGCTTTCTCGATGACTTTGGCCGGGAAAGGAAGGAGCGAAATGGGGCGGTAATTTTTGAGTTCGGTGGGGTCCGCTGTGGGTTTTTTCAGAAGGGCGGTGAGTTCAGCGCGTTTCCAGTTTTCCGGGAAGGTGGCGGTGTTGAAGGAGCAGTTGATGACGTCTCGGAGGTGCGGTGCTATGACGGAGTCTGCTTTGTTGAAGATGTGGTGGGGACATGGGTCTGTGGGGGATCCTGAGTGGATGGAGTTCATCAGGCGGATGGTGTCCTCAGTGGAGATTGGGTTCCAGTCGTTAAGGGTGTTCAAGGGGGGAGAATGTTCAGCATATGGTTGGGTGGGTTGGTCTCCGGGTTGGTTGTCGAAGCTGTTGTGGCTGGGGTCATTGAATATGAGAACTAAAGCATGAAGACGCCAAAGGAGCAGCGTAGAGACTGGAACAACACGTATGAAGGTTAAAGGCTGAAAATGGCAATTCGGGATACAAAAGTTTGCTATCTCTAGATTATGTTTCAGCTGTTAGGGTTCGAGGGAGAAGAAGGAGACCTTGAGCTGTGTTTAGGGTCGGATCATGGAACCGGAGGCGCACTTTACACACACTCCCTTAGTCCTCTAAAGGAACGCCTCGTACGTAGCCTGACGCTTGGCTTACTGACTCGTTCCGTGACCACGCCCCCTTCTACTTCCGTGTTGTTCCAGTCTCTACGCTGCTCCTTTGGCGTCTTCATGCTTTGGTTCTCAGCTGCCCGGGGTCCTCGACTCAGCTCCCCACGGAGTCGATATCCTCCTGAGGTGTAGCGGTATTTCTTTCTTGGCAGCCTCCCCTTCACTGCATTTCCTTCCAACCCCTCTCGTTGTTACCTGCCTCATTTGTGTATATCAAGTGCCTTATATCAAGTACTGCGAAGTCTGTCACGGTCTCAGTGCTGCTCAAGACTTTCGTTTATTATCCTCCCCTTTTTTGTTTTTCCTGCGAGGGAGTCGCTGTTCCGCTCCATATTTTCCCCGTGGAGCCGGACGGCACACCTCAGCGAGTGTGTGTCGGCTCCGCCCTGCTGTGGCTGACAGAGCCGGGCGGAACACCTTGGATCCCTTTCCTGCATGCGAGGGAGTTGCTGTTCCGCTCCATATTCTCCCGTGGAGCTGGATGGCACACCTCAGTGAATGTGTATCTGCTCCGCCACGTTGGGACCAACTGGCCGGTCGAAACACCTCAATCCCCTGTCCTTTTAGTTTAGACAAGTTTTCACCTTCTGTTCCATCCCCCACAGTGTCCGTTGAATGAATGGTGAATGAATGTGAGTTAAGGTTACCTCAGTTTGAGACCTCCCGGAAGAACTCCGATAACCTATCCTCATTCCAATCACATACAAGGAGGTACCGGGAAATTTGGTGGTCCTCCTCTTCAAGGAGTCTTCCAGACGAGCGCTGGTGAGTGTGAGACGATGATAAACACAGCTCAATGTTTGGAATGTTCTAAAAGTTGCCTAGATATATAAGGGTGGTTATTGTTCTTTCCTTCCAGCATCTACGTTCCCTGGCTGCCATTCTACACGACCTCAATCCTCATCATATGGGGAGAGTGGTGGACACTCCTTGGTTTTATTCCCCCATACTTTTTGAGAGCAGTGTCTCGGAGTGAGTTTCAAGATTCTCCTTTGAGGACTGCTTTTTGGAGGTTGGGATATTTATCTTCGCTCCTGTGGATTCTGGCGACTGTTCCTGATATCAGCAAAAGAGCGTTTAATGCTGAGCAAAGTGCGCAGTGTTTGAAATGGCCCGTGTCGTTTCGCCTAATGCCCATAAAACCACAAGCCTGTTTAGACGGAATGTTATATCAAAATCAGAATACTCCATATGTTGTAAGAAAATAGCACAGGAATAAAAAAAAAGTATACTTGCATTAAAACAAAACACAGAATTTTAGAAACAGGGTGCGAAATTGCTTGATTAGTGGATTTCCTACACAGGTTGGCGCTATTTAATTCCAAGCTTGGCAGTTACTTGGAGTGGGATGATGGGGGTTGTGTAAGGGGCTCTGAGACGGGTACAGTGTGCCGCCTTAATCTACCATATAATACCATGGACACTACTAGCACTGGTGAACCACAAGCGAGATAATAGGGACCATTGTGACTGTGATTGTTGAATTTTATTGAGAGATGCATATTTTGACATGTAGAGCAGCATTTAAAGGGGCTAGGCACGGGCTGGACCTATCGGGTAGTGGGCATTGGCCCAGCAGGCTGGAGAGGTGAGGCTTCTTTTGGTGCCTCCACTTGTGTGTGTGTGTGTGTGTGTCTCTCCCTCTCACTGGTTCTGGACAGGATCTGTTCCAGCATGCATGAGCTCCTGAGTGGGTGAAGGGAGTATTGATGCTCTTGTATGACACCCCTTCATTCAAGGGGACCTGCTGGTAGGGCGGCCATATACTGCGGCTGGGTTTTCATGATACCCACGCAGAAACACATCTTGGCAGCACCTGCAGTGAGCACCCTCACTTCCTGATTTGGAGGGCGAGGAGAGGTACAATTGGCTATTGCATAGGGCAGTATGCAAGGCTGCGCCTGTTGTCTGCTGCCCACTGACCGCACTTGCTGCCGCTCTATTCACCCATTGTAAAAATACATTGTTATATTTATTTATTTATTTTTGAGATTTTTATTGCGCGAACAATTACCCTAGGGTGTCTCGGCGCATATGTGAGCTAGCAGGACCACAATAGTAGAGTTCACTGGTCAAACAGCCATGTCTTTACGAGCCTCCGGAAGCTCATCAGGTTGGGGGCATTTTTAATATTTAGTGGAAGAAGGTTCCAGAGTTTTGGTACAGCCACTAAAAAGCGGCGGTCTCCCCAAGTTGCCGTTTTAGTGCGAGGTACAGATAGAAGGCAGGTGTTAGCAGATCTCAACAGTCTTTTGGGGGTGTACAGCTGGAGTGCCTCAGTCAGGAATTTGGGTCCTGTGCCATGCACTGCCTTGTAGGCAATGCAGAGGGCCTTGAACTTAATACGGCTCTCTACTCTAAGCCAATGAAGCTGGCGGATGGCAAGGGTAGTAGACTGGCGGCGAGGAATGTTTAGGAGAATTCTGGCAGCCGCATTCTGTACAGACTGTAGCTTTGACAGCACAGATTTCTGGGTGTTGAGGAAGAGGGCATTTCCATAATCAATTTTGGAAAATACCAGAGTGGTAACTAAGGTCTTCCCGGCAGAGGAGGGGAGATAAGGCAGCAATTTCTTTATTTTCTTTAGCGTGAAGAAAGCAGAGGAGACAACCTTGTTGACATGAAGGTTGAAAGTTAGTTTGCTATCAAAGATGACTCCCAAGTTCCTCGCTTTTACCACTGGGACGGGTGGAGAGCCCAGTTGATTGGGCCACCAGATGGAGGACCATTCTGGGGCGAGGTTGCCAAAGGTCATAACCTCGGTTTTATCCGAGTTAAGCCTTAGGCAATTGGAGGACATCCACATACTGACAGCAAGCATGGCCTCCTGAAAATTAGCTGCCACTGCTGTACCGTTCTTGTGGATCGCCAGCACCAGTTGGGTATCGTCTGCGTAGGAAGTTAAACGCACCCCATAGGCCTTTATTACCCTCGCTAAGTCCGCTACGTAGATGTTAAATAACGTGGGACTTAGCGAGGAGCCTTGTGGTACTCCACATGGTAGTGCAGAGACGGGAGAGTAGAAATTACCCAACTTGACTGTCTGGGTGCGGTCGGCCAGGAAGGATGAAATGAGGTCTCTAGCCGAACCGTCTATCCCCAGAGCTGTGACACGGTCGACCAAGATAGCATGGTCGACCGTGTCAAATGCTGCGGATAGATCCAGAAGAATTAAGATGGCCGTTCCTCCCTGATCCATGATGGTTCTAATTTCATCAGAGGCTTTTATTAGGGCGGTCTCCGTCCCGTGTCCCTTCCTAAAGCCAAACTGCGTTTCGTCTAAGAGTTGGTGCGTATCGACGAACTCTGAGAGCTGTATATTCATCAGAGCTTCGCAAATTTTGGCCGGGAAGGGGAGACAGGCAATGGGTCTATAGCTGACCGAGGCGGAGGGATCCAGGGAGGGCTTCTTCAGAAGAGGCTTAATCACTACCTTCTTCCACGGGGCTGGATAACAGCCGGTATGAAAGGCAGTGTTGCAGATTTCCATGAGTGGGTGGGAAATCACCTCACTTAAATTAGCCATTACTGAGGGGGGGCATGGGTCCAAAGGGGATCCAGACTTGCTGATGGAAATGAGTCTGCTAATTTGGTCTTCTGAGGTGTCAGCAAATGAAGAGAGAGGGTCATGGTTAATATGGGGAAATTCTTTACTGCTGGCAGTGGATCTAGCTCCTATATCTCCACCAAAGGATGCATAGATATCTGCCACTTTAGTAGTAAAGAAAGTGGACAGTGCGTTACAAAACAGTTGGGAGGGTTCTACTCCGAGACCCGATGGAGGTGTAGATAGGGAATTGACCACTGAAAACAGTTCTCTAGCCGAATTCCTAGCATTCTTTATTTGGGTCGCAAAAAAAGTCATTTTCCGAGTAGTGATGGCCTTTTTATATATGGTTAAGGCATCTTTGTAGGATTGCTTAGCTATGGGGCAATAGAATTTCCTCCAGCGTCTTTCTAAATTCCGACAATGTTGTCGGTGAAGTCTAAGCTCTTCTGTGTACCATGCCGCCGATGGCGACCTTCTATTAGGTTGGATGGACTTTTCCGGAGCGACCTGATCAGCAGCGTTCCTAATCCACTCTTGGAAATCAGAGGCTGAGGGGACAGAATTGGACCCTATAGTAGGGGAGGATAATGTCAGGATGTTTGCCATCTGAGGGATGTCAGCATTCTTCCAGGCACGAATTGCTGCCCTACTAGGTGGTCTGGAAGCGGGGAGGTTAGCTGGGCGAGTGTCAATACCAAATATAATGGCCCTATGGTCAGTCCAGGTAAGGGGTAAAGTGTCTAGTATCGTGATGAGAGAGTTGTTGGTGAACACACCGTCTAGTGTGTGTCCCGCCTGGTGAGTAGATCCCTTTACCAATTGTTGGAGTCCTAGAGTAAGGAAGTCAGCAGTAAGTTGGGAGGTGTCGTGATTTCCCTGTTCTTCCAAAGGGAAGTTGAAATCTCCCAATATTGTATAATCAGTGGAGCCTATAGTGTAGTCATTTAGCTCAGAGAGGGACCCAAGAAAGGAATTCCGAGGTCCAGGAGGTCGGTAAAGCAAAATGCCTTTAAAAGTTTGTTTGCAGTTAATGTTGATTGCAAAAGTTGCAGCTTCACAGTTGGTGGATGAAATGGGGTCAAGCGTGGTATGGTACTGATTCTTATAAATTATAGCGAGTCCTCCACCTCTTCCTAATTGTCTGTCATGTCTCACAACGCTATAACCATCCGGGGTGGCCTGACAAAAGTCAGGTCCCGAGCCCGCATCTCCCCAAGTTTCGGTGGCAAAAAGAAGGTCAAGGTCGTGAGTAATAATAAACTCACTGATATCTAGACTATGACAAGGGAGAGAGCGAGTATTAATTAGCGCCGCTCGACATCCCTGGAAAGGGGTGATGGTCAGACTGGAAGGGACGTCAGGAACTAGTGAATTGGATGAAAGTGGGGATGGTAATTGATAATTACACCCAGGGCACGGGGCGGGGTTAATACCCACAACGGTTGGAGGAGGCAAGGGGATACAGTGATGGCTAAGATGGCCCGGACTGAGCAATCTAAGTTGGACCGCGGAGTAGCATAACATCACTAGCTTTTCAAAGACACTTGTATGTGCGCAAATTTATGGCGATATTTCACTGTGGGCAGTGTGTGGCATTAGTGACTATAGGGCAAACATGCACAAAGCACAAGGTGAATGAAAGAAAAATGAGTGCAGCAGCAGGTAATACCCAGGTGGAGCGGAGCAGGGATGTCTGGTGGGTGTGTAGGCGATGCAGTGGTTTAGTTATGCAGGTCCAGTGTTGTGAAGGGCTTTGTAGGAGTGTGTGAGGAGCTTGAATGTGAATCTTTTGTTGATCTGGAGCCAGTGAAGAGCTGTCAGGTGACTGTGGCGGGGGATGTCCAGGATAAGTCTGGCTGAGGCGTTCTGGATGTGCCGCAGTTTCCTTTGTTACTTTCGGATGGCGCTGGCGTAGAGTGCATTGCCGTAGTCTAGCTTGCTGCTTAGAAGCGCCTGGGTGACAGTACTCCTGGATTTGTTAGGGATCCACTTGAAGATCTTCCCTAGCATGCGGAGCGTGTGGAATCAGGGGGATGAGGCAGCGTTGAATTGGCAGTTCATTGAGAATGAGGAGTCGAGGATGATGCTGCGGTTATGTGTATGGTCGGTGGGTGTGGGGGAGTTCTGAGCACTGCAGGCCACCAGGAGTTGTACCAGGTGGAGTGGTTGTGCCCAGGAGGACGACTTTGGTTTTGTTGGAATTGAGTTTGACAGCTCTACTTCATCCAGGTGGCTACTGCCTTAATCCATTGTGCAAGTTGCTCTTAGTGGCTGTGGGGTCCTCAGTGAGGGAGAGAATCAGCTGGGTGTCGTCGGCGTACAGGGGATCTCTAAGCCTTCAGAACAACCCAACAAAAGCAGAAAGGTTTGCTGAGTTGGTGCGTTGCCGGGACCGGCACTCATGCGGAGGACGGTGAGACTAGGAACACCGTTCAGCATTGTTGGCTGAAAGAGGTTCCGTCATATATCGGTCTGGGGATTGGTATCTTTTCTTTCTTTTGTTACGTAGTGTGGTGTTAACCCGGTAACAAACCTTTATGTTGAACTACCTTACTCTGGACCAAATACTCATTCATTATTGTGCCATCAATAAATCCTTGATAGCATTCTCCTGGGGTCCAGTGAATTTACTAATGTTTATATGAGCTGTTGTCTTCCCTTGACCGTCATCTGATCCTGAGGTCTGACCGGGATTACATAATATCCGACCTCACCAACTTAATCCTCCTCCTGGTCGGGTGGTAGGTATCATGGCCACGCCGGAAGATGTCTTGGCAGCATTGGTTGCTGTGCAAAATGCACTAGCAGCATCTAGACAGCAGACTGCCGATTTAAGGGGACACAATGCAGCGGAACCCTTTTAATGCTGGGGCTGCTACTGCCGTCCAGCCGGGTGCGGTTGTGGTGGAGATGCCCGTATCCATACCGCTGGCCACGCCCAAAAGATATAGCGGGGATTCCAGCACCGTCCAGGTGTTTTTAACACAGGTGACCTTACATTTCTCGTGCAAGCCAAAGTCCTTTCCCACCAACCAGGCGAAAGTCGCATTCCTAATGTCTTATCTGGCAGGAAACACCGAGCAATGGGCAGTGCCTTTAGTAAGTCATGGTGACCCTCTACTTCACGATGGGAAGCCTTTCAGGAAGAATTCGTGAAAGTGTTCGACCGTAGGGCTGACTCGTACACAGAAGACAGAGAACTGTTAGAACTACGTCAGGGCGGCAACGGTCTCTTGCAGTATTTGAACTCCTTTCGGCGCTTGGTAGCCGAAACCAAGTGGCCTACGTCGAAACAACGGGCGCTATTCCATCAAGGGTTGATCGAAGAGATAAAAGACGTAATAGCCCAGATAGACCCCCAACCCACGACTTGTGAGGATCTGATCAATCTGGTCCTTCGACTCGACCATAGGTTGAGTAAACGCCGAGGTGATCACACGAAAAAAGAGAAAACCATGCCTTACTACGGACAACAAGGGTCCCATGAACCGCACCCGGCCTCTCGGCCGGAACCGATGGACATAGGGGCCATTAGAGCTAGCCTTACATCCACAGTGAAGGAGTCACGCCGCAAACAGGGACTATGTTTGTACTGCGGCAAGAAGGGCCATTTCGTAAGGGAGTGTCCGGCTAAACTAAAGACGGGTCGTTTCCGTACCAATAGGTTGGCAACAGCGGCAGTGGAACAAAAGGGGGTGGTGATGGACGGAGCATCTGAATCAATCAAACAATCACACCCAGTCAGAAGATCTGGGTTTAATCCATCACCGTTCTTTAGCCCACTCTGCCACCCCAGTTCAGACATGGCTATATGCAAATCAAACAGCGACAGTGGATATCGGGGCGGAAAACTGAAGGACTCCCGGAACGTTGAAGGGGATTCCCGGAGTCGCAGATATATCCATTCCTTGCTAAGTAGAACACCGATGAGTCGTAGGCACCTGTTCATCACTATCCAGCTTCTGGTTCAAGCAGTGTGGGTGTCAGTGGTTGCCATGATTGACTCAGGGGCCACAGGTCTGTTTATTGGATGCGGAAGAGGCATGTCGCATAGGCATCGATCTTCTCCCTAAACCGTTCCCCGAGGACGTATATGCCGGGGGTTGGCGGAGACTGGTCACAGGGCCCATAGGTCACCACACGGGAGAAGTTCCAGTAGGATATGGAGAACAGCATAAGGAAGTTATCGATTTCAGCATCATCCGAGCTCCCCAGTACAGAGTCATACTAGGGTTGCCCTGGCTTCAGAAACACAAACCCTCCATAGATTGGGTATCACAGGAGATACGCATGAACTCTCCGTATTGCCTACAACATTGCGGTGTACAAACAAATCAGCCCCTACGGGTACAGGACACAGGACATATGGTGGCCCCGGCGGCTGAGAAAGCTGTTAATCTCCCTACAGAGTATCAAGACTACAGAGATGTGTTTGATGACATGCAAGCTGAGGTGCTCCCTCCGCACAGGATCTATGACTGCCAGATAGACCTGGTCCCTGGGGCCAGTGTACCTAGCAAGCTGTACGTGCTAACAGAACCTGAAAACGTCCATTTGCGCTCTTACTTGGACAAAATGCTTGGTCTAGGTTTTATCAGACCTTCGAAATCTTCGGCGGCATCGCCTCTTTTTAGGGCTCGGGCCTCCCCTACACGGAGTGTAGGAGGAGCTTGCGAGCTCTTTAGTATTTAGAATTTTCAGAAAGGACTCCGGCTGGGACATTCCTTAGATTTTTCTGGCATCTGCCTAGTGATTCGTCTTCGCTGTGCTGTGTATTCAGTAGCGTTGACGTGATAGGCTGTATGCAATGTACGCGTGGCCGAGTTGGCATTTTCTGTTCGCGAACGAGCACGGGAGAGTGATTCATCTTAACTAGGAGCTGTCAGAGTGCCCGTGTAATGCAATCCAGATGATGCGTGCCCTTTCACAGCGGTGAGCGCGTTCAATGTTAAATGACGAGAGAGGCAGCAGGCGAGGCTCACAGAAGATGACTCATACATGCTGTTCCCAAGAAGAGCTCCGGAGTGGAGCTGGATTGATGCGATTTCTTGGCGTGCAAAATCAAACAACGTCTGAAGTTGTGCGCACACGCATAACGCAGTTTATCCGCTGTCAGAAACTGCTTAGAAGCACATTTTTACCTCCAGATATTATTTACATCCAGGATGTACAAACACCAAACGCTCCCTACAGTTGCAAAGGCCTCGGGCCCGAGCGGCACCCGCCACGGCGGCTTCCAAAAATATTCCTAAATCACGACATATGTGCCTCACGGCACCCGGCTGTTTGCTCTGCAGGCCGACACAATGCAAGCCGCACTTATTAAATTTCCATGAAGTTTACCGAATTTGCAAGATCAGTAGGGTGGGCCCGGCGGGGAGGCAGCACCTCTGAGGCAGCCGGTGCCTTGCGGACACTTTGCATTCTGCCGCTCTCTGCCGCTGTAGCCATCCAGTTAATCTCCACAGCAAAGATTAGTTTATTCGATTAAGCGTGTTCCCTCCGGACCGTCCCCGCAGCTCCCTGGAAAACATCAAGAGTGCCTCTCACCAGCCGCTAAAAGGATTCAATAAAGTAAACGCGCCCCCCTCCCCTTCTTCCTTTTATATGATTGGAAAATAAATTGAAAATGAATTTCGGCTATTGCTTGTGTTTTAAATACGAGATAAAGGTCGGCTGCCTCCAGCTATCTCGATGGCGGGAGTTTAACAGGAGCATGTTTCGCAGTTATAAAATCGTGTTGTCGGTTTGCGGATGTGTCAGACCGTCCACGTGTGTATGATTAGCCAGTTTGATATTTAAATCGATGAACGCTGGTTTGCGTCTTGTAGTGCTGTCTAGCACCCCAAGTAGTTTTGTGAGTTTCATGTAATAAGGAAGCTAATTTGTGCATATTCGTCTTCCTGTAACCAAAGTCCGGAGCAGAGTGTGACATCATCGTGATGTCAGAACTGACACACTCATTTAGAAGTGGCGGCTAAATTATGAGCTAGGGGTCTGAGGCAACAATAACTTTACTGTGCTAATGACCAATACATTAACGATAGTAAGGTTTCCGTACTTTATTCCGCTCGTATTTGGCTCAACATGTTCATAAAGGGCCTACCCAGGAGTGGTTAATGAAGGGGACTAACAAGTGAAGCAGTATTCATGCCCGATTTGCACACACCTTTAGCTCATTTCACATATTATCCACTCGCTATTATCAGTAATGAAAATCTGGTTCAAAAAGTGAACAAGGACAATTTGAGGCCACCTGGTCACCAGGGCAAAAAAGGTTCCAAAATGTGAGTCCGTTTTCTCACCAAGATATGTGCCAAAATGAACGTGAGGTACCCAAGGAAGCGTTAGATGTTTGACCCGGGAACTGCAATGCAATTTAGTTTAACATCCAGAAGGCGGCGCTGTTTTTGCTATTCACTATCATGTAGAAATGAATCTGCATTTTTTTCCGACTACCTTATATTTTAAAAAAAAAGACCAGGCATGACTGGGTCAGTGTAGGAAATTCCTCCAAACTGCTCAGTTTAATAGGTCATGCTTAGGGAGACGTGCTATGCATTATGATAAAAATGAAGTGCACGAAAAAAAAATACTTTCATGTATTATTAAAAGAATTGCACAAGTCATGTACAGCACACGCACGCATGTAGAGTAGTGAGTAGTGAGTAGTGAGTAGTGAGTAGAGTAGTGAGTAGAGTAGTGAGGTGAGGTGAGTAGAGTAGAGAGTAAAGTAGTGAGTGCAGAGTAGTGAGTAGAGTAGTGAGTAGTGAGTAGAGTAGTGAGTGCAGAGTAGTGAGTAGAGTAGTGAGTAGTGAGTAGAGTAGTGAGTAGAGTAGTGAGTAGAGTAGTGAGTAGTGAGTAGTGAGTAGTGAGGTGAGTAGTGAGTAGTGAGTAGAGTAGTGAGTAGTGAGTAGGGTAGTGAGTAGAGTAGTGAGTAGTGAGTAGAGTAGTGAGTAGTGAGTAGAGTAGTGAGTGCAGAGTAGTGAGTAGTGAGTGCAGAGTAGTGAGTAGTGAGTAGAGTAGTGAGTAGAGTAGTGAGTGCAGAGTAGTGAGTAGTGAGTAGAGTAGTGAGTAGTGAGTAGAGTAGTGAGTAGAGTAGTGAGGTGAGTAGAGTAGTGAGTAAAGTAGTGAGTGCAGAGTAGTGAGTAGAGAAGTGAGTAGTGAGTAGAGTAGTGAGTAGAGTAGTGAGTAGAATAGTGAGTAGAGTAGTGAGTAGTGAGTAGAGTAGTGAGTAGTGAGTGCAGAGTAGTGAGTAGAGTAGTGAGTAGAGTAGTGAGTAGTGAGTAGAGTAGTGAGTAGAGTAGTGAGTAGAGTAGTGAGTAGAGTAGTGAGTAGTGAGTAGAGTAGTGAGTAGAGTAGTGAGTAGAGTAGTGAGTAGAGTAGTGAGTAGAGTAGTGAGTAGAGTAGTGAGTGCAGATTAGTGAGTAGTGAGTGCAGAGTAGTGAGTAGTGAGTGCAGAGTAGTGAGTAGAGTAGTGAGTAGTGAGTAGAGTAGTGAGTAGAGTAGTGAGTAGTGAGTAGAGTAGTGAGTAGTGAGTAGAGTAGTGAGTAGAAAGTAGTGAGGTGAGTAGAGTAGTGAGTGGAGGGTAGTGAGTAGTGAGTAGAGTAGTGAGTAAAGTAGTGAGTGCAGATTAGTGAGTAGAGAAGTGAGTAGTGAGTAGTGAGTAGAGTAGTGAGTAGTGAGTGCAGAGTAGTGAGTAGGGAGTACAGTAGTTAGTAGTGAGTAGAGTAGTGAGTGGTGAGTAGAGTAGTGAGTAGAGTAGTGAGTAGTGAGTAGAGTAGTTAGTAGAGTAGTGGGTAGAGTAGTGAGTAGAGTAGTGAGTAGTGAGTGCAGAGTAGTGAGTAGTGAGTAGAGTAGTGAGTAGTGAGTAGAGTAGTGAGGTGAGTAGTTTGTAGTGAGTGCAGAGTAGTGAGTAGTGAGTAGAGTAGTGAGTAGTGAGTAGAGTAGTGAGTAGAGTAGTGAGGTGAGTAGAGTAGTGAGTAAAGTAGTGAGTGCAGAGTAGTGAGTAGAGAAGTGAGTAGTGAGTAGAGTAGTGAGTAGTGAGTAGAGTAGTGAGTAGAGTAGTGAGCAGAAAGTAGTGAGTAGAGTAGTGAGTAGTGAGTAGGGTAGTGAGTAGTGAGTAGAGTAGTGAGTAGTGAGCAGAGTAGTGAGTAGTGAGTGCAGAGTAGTGAGTAGTGAGTAGAGTAGTGAGTAGTGAGTAGTGAGTAGTGAGTAGTGAGTAGTGAGTAGTGAGTAGAGTAGTGAGTAGTGAGTAGAGTAGTGAGTAGTGAGTAGAGTAGTGAGTAGTGAGTAGAGTAGTGAGTAGAGTAGTGAGTAGTGAGTGCAGAGTAGTGAGTAGAGTAGTGAGTAGTGAGTGCAGAGTAGTGAGTAGAGTAGTGAGTAGAGTAGTGAGTAGTGAGTGCAGAGCAGTGAGTAGAGTAGTGAGTTGAGTAGTGAGTTGAGTACTGAGTTGAGTAGTGAGTAGAGTAGTGAGTAGTGAGTAGAGTAGTGAGTAGAGTAGTGAGTAGAGTAGTGAGTAGTGAGTGCAGAGTATTGAGTAGTGAGTAGAGTAGCGAGTAAAGTAGTGAGTAGAGTAGTGAGTAGAGTAGTGAGTAGTGAGTGTAGAGTAGTGAGTAGTGAGTAGAGTAGTGAGTAGAGTAGTGAGTAGTGAGTAGTGAGTAGTGAGTAGAGTAGTGAGTAGTGAGTAGAGTAGTGAGTAGAGTAGTGAGTAGAGTAGTGAGTAGTGAGTGCAGAGTAGTGAGTAGAGTAGTGAGTAGAGTAGTGAGTAGAGTAGTGAGTAGTGAGTGCAGAGCAGTGAGTAGAGTAGTGAGTAGAGTAGTGAGTAGTGAGTAGAGTAGTGAGTAGAGTAGTGAGTAGAGTAGTGAGTGCAGAGTATTGAGTAGTGAGTAGAGTAGTGAGTAGAGTAGTGAGTAGAGTAGTGAGTAGAGTAGTGAGTAGTGAGTGTAGAGTAGTGAGTAGAGTAGTGAGTAGAGTAGTGAGTAGAGTAGTGAGTAGAGTAGTGAGTAGTGAGTGCAGAGCAGTGAGTAGAGTAGTGAGTAGAGTAGAGAGTAGGACATCACAGGCAGCAGCTGTGCAAGCTTCTTACACTCAGAAGGAGACCACAGGCAGCTGAGGTGCAATCTTCTCCCACTCACAAGAACGACATCACATGCAGCAGCAGTGCAAGCTTCTTACACTCACAAGGAGACGACAGGCAGCAGAGGTGCAAGCTTCTCACACTCACAAGAAGGACATCACAGGCAGTAACGGTGCAACATTCTCACACTCACAAGGAGATCACTGGCAGTACACACCACATGAACACACTCCATAACACATAGCAACAATACATTGGCATTTACAATGCCATTAGCTCAAACTCAAATAAATCCGAGCCCGATTGCATTTCTAATGCTTGTTTTTATTCCTAAAGCCAATAGGGAACTGCATGCCTGTGTAGACTTTAGGGCACTTAACGCTATCACAGTGAAGAACCGGTACCCTTTGCCACTCATTAACGTACTCTTGGAACAAGTTAAGTCGGCTAAAGTCTACACCAAGCTCGACCTCAAAGGGGCATACCACCTTGTGAGAATGCGGAGCGGGGACGAGTGGAAGACGGCATTCAAGACCAGGTACGGGTTGTTCCAGTACCTGGTAATGCCGTTTGGGCTCTGTAACACCCCTGCTGCATTCCAGTACTTCCTGAACGACGAGCTGCAAGAAATATTGGATGTCTACGTCGTAGTATACATCGACGATATTCTGGTGTACTCTAACAACACAGCAGAACACATCCAGCATGTTGCATCCGTCTTGCATATCCTACGAGAGAACCGATTGTTCTGCAAGCTCAGCAAGTGCGATTTCCATGTAACATCAGTGGAATTCTTGGGAGTCATGTTGAGTCAGGAAGGACAGGAGATGGCGGAACGTAAGGTCAAGGCCATAATGGAGTGGCCACCCCCTCGGAATGTTAAGGATGTGCAAAGCTTCATAGGCTTCGCCAGCTTTTATAGGCGGTTCATCGATCTGTTCTCGGGGTTGGTGGCTTCCGTTACCCAGCTGCTGAGAAAGTCTCAGTCTTTTATGTGGACCCCCGAGGCGCAGGATGCATTCATCGCCCTGAAGAGTGCATTTGTAACGGCTTCTGATCTGCCATACGTCGTTGAGGCGGACGCATCGGAAGTGGCCTTGGGGGCCATATTATCACAGAGGCATCCGGTTTCGGGTCTACTCCATCCGGTGGCCTTCATGACACGGAAACTGAACGAGGCCGAGAGGAATTACCACATCGCCGAAAAGGAACTGTTAGCCATCAAAGACGCATTCACTGAGTGGAGAGACCTCCTGATGGGTGCAAAACATCTGGTCTCAGTGTTCACTAACCACAGGAACCTCCCGTTCATGACTGCAGACAGACAGCTCTCCCCCGTCAGCTTATCAGCTTAGATGGATGCTTTTCTTCTCAGGCTTTCACTTTACTATCACATACAGGCCTGCAATAGAAAACACAAAGGCAGAAGCTCTTTCTCGCCAGTCAACGGTCACAACGCTTCTCCCTGAACCTGTTAGACCCATCATCCCGCCAAGCGCAGTGGTGGGGGTGATACAACCAGTGGAATTTCTCAGAGGGGTGTAAAATGGTGTCCTTTCCTTTGCATGGAAATCCTGGCTTCAATGGCACAAGGAGTGGTTGGTATGGGATGGAAAACAGATGAAAGGCCGTTGCATCTTGCTGCCCACACCAAGGCTTTGGAAACAAGCGTTTCGTTGGTGTCATGAATCACCCAGTGCAGGCCATCTGGGAACAGAGAAAACGGCAGAACACTTATCGAGGCAATTCTAGTGGCCATCTATGCGAACAGACATGAAGGAATGGGTCGCGTCATGCAGCATTCGCTGCGCAATGAAATCAGACCATTGCCGTCTGCAGGGACTGTTACAACCCCTTCGACTCCCTCAAGACCTGGACTTTATAATGGAGTTGCCTGTGGATCAAGGGTGCACCGCTATCCTGGTAGTGGTCGACTACCTTACCAAGATGGGGCATTTTATAGCCTGCAAGATGGTGCCATCGGCGGGACAACTGGCCAGTCTGTTGTTGAAAGAGGTGGTACGCATACACGGCATGCCCAGAGTGATTGTGTCCGATAGGGGTTCGCAGTTCACGGTTCGATTCTGGAAAACCTGGTGCTCCTCTCTACTTGTCACCTCAGCGTTGTCCACCAGCTACCATCCTCAAACGGACAGCCAGACAGAACGCCTCAACCAGACCCTAAAGCAGTACCTGCGTTGTTTCATTGAGCAGGGCAAAGAAGAGTGGGTCGATCAGTTGTGGCTAGCTGAGATCGCTTACAATAACGCCACACATAGCTCCACCAAAGTGTCCCCGTTTTATTGTAACCACCCCAGATTTCTCCCGTTTGTGCACCCAGCCGGGAACACAGGTCTGCCGGAAACAACCAGGAGAGTGGCCCACTTGAAAGAGACTGTGTTGCTCACACAACGATGTTTGGCGGCTGCCAAGGCCTATGCTGATAAGCGCCGAAGGCCTGGTCCTTTGTACAAAGTAGGGGACCACGTATCAGTGTCATCCAGGAATTTACACTTCCGCAAACACAGCGTGTTTCATCCGAGATACATAGGACCTTGAATTTGAATTTGAATTTAAAATACTTGTAAAGCGCAGCGTTCACCAGACGGTTTCTTGGCGCTATGAAGGCAAAGTTAACAGAAGAGAGGCAGAAGATAGATTACTACGAAAAAGCCTGATTGAACAAGAAGGTTTTTAAGCCTTTACGGAAAAGGGAGTAGTGTTTGGCCGACCGCAGATGGTCGGGAAGGGAGTTCCAAAAGGTGGGTGCCAGGAATGAGAAGTTGGCCCGTCCCCACTTTTTCCGCTTATAGCGGGGTACCTGCAGAAGAGATTGAGAGGATGAGCGAAGCTCTCTGGCAGGAACGTATTCCTTTATCAAGGAGACAATGAAAGCAGGGGCTGAACCCTGGCGCGCCTGGAAAACCATGCAGCCAGTTTTAAAGAGGGAACGCTCCCTAACAGGCAGCCAGTGGAGCGCCTTCAATAACGGGGTGGAGTGGTGGGAGCGGGAAAGGCCGTACACTAGTCGGGCCACCTGGTTTTGCACCAGTTGGAGCTTTCTTAAACTGTAGGCTGGAATGCCGTTGTACAGGGCATTGGCGTAGTCCAGCCGGGAGATCACTAGGGCAGACATGATCAGTTTGAGTGCCAGGGGGGAGAAGAAACGGGAAACAGTGCGAATAGTACGAAGAGTGAGAAAGCAAGAGGAGACAACAGAACTAATTTGTGAGTGTAGGGTAAGGTGATTATTCATTTTAATGCCTAAAGTCTTGACTGTAGGAGAGGGGGTGGGAGGGAGACCTAAGGAAGAGGGCCAGAATATAGAGTTCCAGGGACTGGAAGAGCCACCGGTGAGAACCAACTCGGTTTTATCAGGGTTCAGTTTTAAGTGGTTGTGGCTCATCCAGTCCCTGATAAAAATCATAATAGACTGAAAATTAGAAATAGAATGGGACGAAGAAGAAAGGTTAAAGATGAGCTGGAGGTCAACCGCATAGTTTTATACGGTGACCTCCATCTGCTGGAGAGCAAAGATTAAAGGATAGATATAGAGATTAAACAAAAGAGGGGAAAGAGAAGAGCCCTGAGGGACACCACAAGTGATCTTAAGTGGAATTGCCGTGAAATCCCCCAACCGGACAGCCTGGGTGCGGTCCCTCAGGAAGGACGATAGCCAGACCAGGGCTGAGCCCCCGATTCCCGCCGCTCTGATACGTGAAAGCAAGATGGAGTGGTCCACCGTATCAAAAGCGGCGGAGAGATCGAGGAGCACCAGGGCCTGGTGTTTATTTTGGTCCATGCCCTCCCTGAGGTTATCCAGGACCGACACCACGACAGACTCAGTAGAGTGCCTGGGCCGAAAACCCGCCTAACGAGGCGCCAGGCTCCCAGTTGCTTCTACGTGGGCACTGAGTGCCGATGTAACATGGCGCTCGAGCACCTTGCCCAAGAAGGGCAGCAGGGAGATGGGGCAATAGTTGACTGGGGCGGACGGATCTGCAGCAGGCTTCTTTAAAATAGGCACTATTGTGGCAGATTTGAAAGCAGGAATCACAACCCCCTGCACAAGGGAACTGTTGAGAAGAGTAATCGGGGGCTGAGTACAAACAGAATAAATCTGTTGAAGAATGCAGGCCGGGCAAATATCTGCCGGAGAACCTGACTTTACCTTAGGAAGTGTTTCCAAGAATACTTCTTCAGTGAGAGGGGGGATTGAGGAGAGACAGCACTGGACTGTGGGAGGGAAAGGTGCAACAAAAGTAGGAGAGGGGGTGGGATGGGTGGGATGTTGGTCTTGATTTTAGTGATTTTATCCAGGAAATAATAATTCAGTGAATCACATAAGGACTGGGTGGGAAGGGGTTTATGTGTAGCCCTCTCAGAAAAGGCTAAATCATGAACAATTGTAAAAATCTCCCTAGATTTATTCTCTGCCACCAGAATTTTGGCTGAAAAGTAGGCAGTTTTGGCTCCTATAATACATTTTTTATAGTCACTTAATAGTGTAAGATAGTGGGTTTTCAATAAGGGGCAGTAGTCCCTTCTCCATTGCCTCTCAGCTCGCCAGAGGGTCAGCTTTTTATCCTTCAAGTCTTCACTGAACCACCGGTTTGACTCCTTAGGTCTTCTGGTTGAAATCCGACGTAGGGGGGCTACTGAGTCGCAGCCTCCAGCGAGCCAGGTGTCAATGGCGGTGGCTTGCAATGAAGAGGATAGGGCCGCCAGGTTGGGTGAGGAGTCAAGGAGAGAAGAGGATAACGAAGGGAGGTCAACACGGTTCCAGTTCCGCGCCCAGGTGTTTTTTGCAAGCGGGACCTTGGTTACAGGGTTGAGGTGGAGGGAGAAAGAGATAAGGGCATGGTCAGACCATGGGCATGGGGACACAGACATGGACGAGACGGAGCTATTGAGGGACCAGACTTGGTCTAGCACATGTCCGTGTGTGTGTGTCGGAACTTGGATGTGGGGGACAAAATTCAAAGATTGGAGTGACTCTGTAAATTGTTTGGAGGAGGTGCATTCAAGAGGGTCCGTGGGCCAATAATTAAAGTCGCCTAGCACTAGGACTGAGGCGTAATTGACCGCCAACGTGGCCAGAAGGTCCTGAAAGGCTGGTATAAACAGGGGGAAGACTGGGGCGGGCGATACATTAGCAAACAGGTGAGCGGGGTGAGAAAATCGATGAGCGAACCACAAGATGCTCAGTGGGGACAATGGGAGGGGAAGGGAGAAGTTGGAAGTTGTAGTCAGACCGGGCAATAAGCACCACGCCACCCCCTGTCTTGCTCGCCGGGCGGTCAGCCCGGAGGGCCACAAAAGAGGGGGGGGAAACAGCCAGAAGGGAAGGCAGGGAGGACTCCCAAAACCGGGTTTCGGTTAGGAACAGTATGTCAGGCTTGTGGGAGTCAGTAGGACAAACAGTTCCTGATGGTGTTTAACCGCTGACCTGGTGTTGAGCAGAATGATAGACAAAGGAGGGTGGGAGGAAGAGGAGCCGGTGCGAGAGGAAGGCTGCTTCGAGGGTGTCAGCAGAGAAAGAGGAAACTGAGGAGCTGAGGGAGCAAGACCAAGAGAGGAAATACGGCAAATAGTGGAGGCGGGTAGAGGCCAATTGCCCTGTATAGTTTGTAAATCCTCAGGGAAGTAAGAGATGGGAAGTGCATGGGGGCCTGCCCCTAGCCCCGTCCGGCCGCGGACGGGCGCAGACGGGCTTGACTTAGGCGCGACTTCGGCGTGCATTCGTCGCGCCCGCTGCGCTCGTCCGCTGTGCGCACGAGGGCACATCGCGTTATATGGCGTGCACCCCCGAGCAGCTGGACCGCTAACTGCGGTCTAAGCAGCCTTCAGACTACACCCAAAATGGCGCCTGCCCTCCACACAATCGGCACGAGCAGCCGTGGTGGACCGGGGCTGGGGAGGCCACACAAGAGGTGAGAAATACACAATATGATGTTTTAAAAACGAAGCTTTAAATGAGCGAAATTGCAATGATTTAAAAGAAAGTTTGGTGCCTGCATCTAAATCATGCAGGAGCACCGCTTGTCATCCTGTTAAGAATACAGTCGTAGTCACTGCAGCCTCTCGCTGTCACAATGCCCCCAGTGAGGAACAGGAGCTGCCACCACCTGCTTAACCCACATAGTCAAGTGTATCAGCCCGGTGAACATGAAACTGGCCCTGCCAACAAATATGCGTGTTCATCCTGTTTTTTACATCTCTCTGTTGAAGCCTTCTGCCTCTCGGCAACGTCCGTCCCCCTTGCCTGTTCTGGTGGATGCGGAACAGGAATACGAGATTGAAGGCATACGCGATTCGAAGCAGAGGAGAGATAAGCTGTGGTACCTGGTAGCATGGAAGGGGTACGGCCCTGAGGAGAAATCATGGGAACCCGCTTCTGGGGTCCACGCGCCCCGTTTGGTGTCTTCATTCCACAGGAAGTATCCCGCCAAGCCGGCTCCCGCTGCAGTCCCCTTAGTGGGGTGGGATGTACTGTCAGGTTCGCTGAGGGGGCGAGAACCGGCTCCTGCTGAACTGCGTTTCTCGAGCCGACCGCCCGCCCGCAAAACTACATTTCCCAAAGGGCCTAGCGATGAGCATGCGCGAACCGCCGTACGCGTAAAAGGAGGACTTCCGCAAACAACCGGCGTCGGATATTGAGATTCACCAGTGGCTGGATTAGGATTGAGGTGAGACGCGAGTTGTTCCGTGTGCCGCTGGTTGCCTGACAGAGTCTCTGCTCCTTGGGAATTGTCCGGTGAGTTCACGGGTCTGTGAGCCGGGGATAACTTTGTTCGGCAGATGCTCCCTATTCCTTCTATTGGGATTATTTCAAGTCCTATTCCTTCTGTTGGGATTATTTCAAGTAGCTTTGTTCTAGCATTCTACTGTTGTGGGCTGAACTCGAGTGGCGTTTTCGGCCATTTTCTAGCACTGTGCCCTCCGTTGGAGAGTTGCCGGGATCGGCACTCTTGCGGAGGACGGTGAGTCCTTGAATTCATCTTCAGGCGCAGACTTACTAATACGATAGGGCGGAACTCGAGTGGCATTGTTGGCCACTTCTTAGCACAGTGCCCTCCATTGGGGAGTTGCCGGGACCGGCATTTATGCGGAGGACGGTGAGACTAGGAACACAGTTCAGCATTGTCGGCTGAAAGAGGTTCCGTCATATATCATTCTGGGGATTGGTATTTTTACTTGCTTTACTTTCTTTTGTTATGTAGGGTGGTGTTAACCTGGTAACAAACCTTTATGTTGAACTACCTTACTCTGGACCAAAAACGAATTCTTTATTGTGCCATCAATAAATCCTTGATAGCATTCTCCTGGCTCCCCTTAGTCAACTTACTAATGTTTATATGAGCTGTTGTCTTCCCTTGACCATCATCCGATCCTGAGGTCTGACAGGGATTACAATTAAAGTGGTCATGGGTAAAGGATGGTATGAAATGTTTTCTCTCTTCTTTGAGGCATAACTGCAAGTGATTCTATCACAAATTACTATGCTGATGTAGGTATTAAAGTGTACCAAACAAAGCCCCTATAAGTCCTTCCTTCCTGTCTGTGCAGACTTCCAACACATTGTCTTGGACCCTTTATCATCTGGCGAAGGAACCTGAGATCCAAAATTCCCTTTACGAGGAAGTGATCCGAGCCATCCCAGAAGACCAAATCCCAACCACAGAACATATTGCAGAAATGCCGCTGCTGAAGGCTGTTATCAAAGAAACGCTAAGGTAAAACCCTCGAGCTAAGTCCAGGAGTCCCAGGTGTGGGACATCGAAAGTTGCACAAGTTTTATGTGTGGGCAGGGTGAGGGGTCAGTCACTATATCCTTGATGGGCTCCAGAAGGTAATATCTGTTCATCCTCTGGCCCAGTTCCAGAAGTGATGGTGAGGTCGCTGCTGACCGAAGGTGCCTGGGACGGGTAAGACCTGGGTGCTTCTGTGGTGCCTCGAAGAACACGCCAGTGAGCAGCTTCTAATGAGGCATGCCCCAGAAAATTGATTCTAGCCTAGCTTCCCCATCACATTAGACAACAGGCTGGACCCTGTATTACTTCCAATTTTCATTTTTTTCTATTTGCTATATTTTATATTTAGCTGAAGCTGCTGTAGTTACATCGTGCAGACCTGATTACAAAATTCAGCATGGAGCTTAGTAGGGTAACAATGATACAAGGTAGGCATGCACGGTTATAAGGTGTTCATGAGGATGCTTTCATAGTGCTGGGTTTATATGAGAAGGATGGATATACAAAAAAATATTGAGAGTTTGGTAGAGACCGTATGAGCGGAGTATTCATGTTTACAGAGTGGACTCAATATTGTTTACATATTTACTGGGTACATTAATAACAATGGTTACGTGGCAATATTTAGGAGATGGAAATGTCACGCGCCATCAAGACCTTTTTTTTATGTCTTATCTACTTGCAGTACATAAGAGACATCTGGTACACCATGCCAGCATGCTGTCAAGGAATATTTGTCTCCCGGAATAGCTCCTTCCATGGATGCTGGCACTACTTCAGGGAAAAGAATCCATGTAAACATCATAGAACTCTGAATTTGCTAGCCTGCCTGCCACCAACATGGCAGAAGCACTGCCTTTTTCCCAGAAAGATTCAGTGACCAGGCCACCAAGTTCTAAGTGAGGCTCTAAGTCTGGACTTGGGGTTATGTAATGGCCTTCTTCATCCTCACTTGGGGTTATGTAATGGCCTTCTTCATCCTCCCTAGCACTTGAAGCAAGACCATTTGTAAAACATCCGTGTTGATGTAAAAATGTGATAATGATTCTGTCTCTTTTCATTTGTTGCCCCTCAGTTTTCCACACCATCACTAGCCATTCTTCGGCTTTTCTCTCCCGCTATTTGTTTCAATTCACCTCATCCCCAATTATTTTTTTAAAATCTCACCACCCTTGTCTCATAGCCCTAATATTATATGTCACTGCTCCTTCCCATGCCTGGGCTTCCATACTATCTCTTTTCACTTCCCCCTTCCCCCTTGTGTTGTCTCCTTGTGCTCTCTATCTTCCTCCACCCATGGGTCCATTTAATCAATAGTTCTCACCCCTGAAGAAGGCTGCAGCAGAAGACATGATTATACACACCCACATTTTCTCAGGAGAGCTCCCAATTGTGTTTGTGTGTGATTCAAACTAAATGAGTGACACTGAGAGCCATGGGGTGTCACTCCCCTCAATCGAGTGAGACTGTATCAATCACACTAATGAATTGAGGCTAGGCTCCAAGAGCAAGACTTTAAAGCAATAAGCAAATCTGATCCAAGAGGTGAGATTCTCACCTATTCAGTGAGTTTGTGCTCCAAGATGTAAGACTCTCGTTCATTGGATCGCATTCTGCTTCTAAAAGTAACACCCAATGGGTCAGACTCTTCTACACGGCATGCGACTTTCTCACGGTGAGAAAGACTTAGCTGCAAGGTGTGAAAGAGACTGTGCAGTAATGTGAGAGCCTTTCATCAGGTGAGTAATGCAGTGCTGCAAGCGCTGAATATCATATGTCATGTGTGAGAATGAAATTCAAGACATGAGACTAAAACCCGCCATCCTCGTTCTAGCTCATGGTGTTGGCGCCTCTCCATCTTGTGTTCTCTGGTGCGTTCTGTTTTACTCTAGACTCACATGCTATGTGTGTGTGCTACTGGAGGCTCCACCCTTTCCGGCCTCCGCACCGTCTGAAATGATTTTTAAAAAGGACATAAGGGACCATGGTAGAGAGACCCTGACCCCCTAACCCTTCTGGGAAGCAGCACTAATTAGCCCAACTGTGGGTCGGGTGGGAGGGTGCACACATTCTCAGGCACACCCACCCACACACACATTCCTTCCCAGCATATTTTGTTTTTACATATTGACTCACATCAGACCTGGGCGATGGGGTCCCCGAGGCCAAACGTTCGCTGGGGAAGGGGAGGGGGGTGGGGGGGTGGGGGGTGGGAGGGGGCTGACTCATGGCCCCCTCCCACCAGTCATTAAAAAATAGAAATTTGCCACCTCGTTTAGATTTTTTTTGTCATCAATGATGTCATAAGTGATATCGTCGATTGTCATTGAACATGTCATGACTGATGTAATATGTGAGGTCATAAGCACTGCATGGGGACCATTTTCAGTTATCTCACTGAACTATGACTGGGAAAATAACCTTTTTTTTAAAGTACATTTCTAGTTTTTATTTAATGTAAGTGAATGTCTTCTATACCTAATTATAATGTAACTTTAACCTTGTTTTTCAGTGACGCGATAATATGTATATGGAGATAAATATATATATATATATATATATATATATATATATATATATATATATATGTATATATATATATATATACACAAACATTCATATATAGATTCACAGCTCCTTTCTCCTTATAGAAACGAACCAGAACTTTCTTTGTGACGGTATCTACGTGTTTCGACTGCTACATGCAGCCTTGATCACGACACAGATCACCATTTTCCTCAGCCTTAAATACATACAATCTATTATTATGGAAATTAACATAGACAAAGGACAATTACCAAGGCAGTATATTCAGGAAAATATGGGTGCCATTTTGGAACAGAATTTGTTTTACATAGTACTTTGTCATATACTAATGCTAGTGCATAATTTCATCAATAAAATATAGTTGAAGCCAAAGATTCCAAATTATTGGATGAATTTTAAATAAAGACAGACATATTTACACATAAAAGTGAAAGTTCCCCTTTAAAAATAAAGTGCAAATGCCTACTGCTCCTTAGCTGCCTTTTTACATATAGACAAACTATATGTACTCGCCACTTGCCCACCTAATTCTTATAAAGTGCTTATAGATTTCTATTTTTATTTCTTGTTGTTTTTTCTAAAGTTGTTTTCTAAAGTGCCAGTGCTGATACTCCTGCTTGAAAAGAAATATTTAAAGTGTTTTGCAGCAAAGTGCTAGTGTCCATTGTCCTTCTCCTAAAATTCACATGAAAAATGGTTCTCCTGAATGTGCAAACTCTACAGCAGTTATTACAGGCATGTAAATAGATCTTCATCAATATTCAATCCAGTAGACTCTTTACTATCAAACTCAAGAATAAAATACGTTTCCAGTTTTTGCAGTTCTTTTTCTCTATTACCGCCCCTCCTATTTCTTGGAATCTCTGCTATGCAGCTATAGCACATTAAATTCGGGTCACTCTGGTGGTTTTTCTCAAAATTCCTGGCTACAGGGTAACTTCTGTCTTTGTTGATTATTGCACTCCTATTTTGCAGAATTCTTTTATGGGCCGGTAATGCTGTACTCCCTACATAAACTTTCTCACAAGGGCATTTTAAAATATATACAACAAAGCTCGACTTACAGTTTAAACAACCTCTCATCTTTATAGTTTTATGAAAAACTGTTTTCAATTCAGTGAGGTTATATATATATATATATATATATATATATATATATATATATATATATATATATATATATATATATATATATATATATATATATATATCCTACTGGCAGTCGCCAGTATAGTTAGACCTAGAGCGTTTTTTCATTTCCAATAACTTTGGCATTCTTTGACGAATCTAAGTTTAATTCAATTAATTTCTTTCTGTATTCGGAAGGAAACAGATCCATAAAAGATACAATAATACAAACATAGAAAAAAAAAGTCATTATAAGCAGACAAAACACGCAGCTAGTTAAAACAGAACAAGTTACTAAAACCCTAAGGTTCTAAGGCTATACGTCCCATTGCGCGAGAATGACCTTTTGAATACAAAAAAACTTAGATCCGTGAGCTGCCCGCAAAACGCATATGACTACGTGAAGGGTCTAGGGATTTGGTAACAACTGCGAGTGCTAAAGTGCCGCTTTGGCCTGCATAAGCTTGAAACTCTTTAGTAAAGGCCGGAGGAATCATTTTGTTGGCACTGAAAACAATTTACACAATAAAACTAAATGAAGCGTGTCCTGTGGAGAACTGAGATCCCAGCCACCAGGGCCTCTATGTCATAAAGAAAGAAATTCAGCCAGAGACGCTGGGCAGTGGCAAATTTATGGTGTAACTCTTCTGTGATATTAACAGCCCCTGGGCTTAAACTGTCATTTGCGAGAAAAGGTCTGGCTTTCCTATGGCCTGGAAGGAATCCTTTATATAACGTATCCAAGGGATTTTATTACCATGTTCCAAGTCCAGACATTGTGCTAGGATCAAGGAGTTTAAACCCTTATCGTCACATGTTCATATCTTTATCCAGCAAACTAAGAGTTTAATTGCCACTTGGTCCACCAGATAACCAACCTCTAACTCTTCATGCACAGACTAAGCTCGCATGCCTTAAGAGACTCGAAGGATTCGATGCAAAAACGTATTTTCCACCACCTGTAATCTATGAGAAGAGTTGTACACCCAGATCTCACTATCTTATAAAGTTTTTGCAGTGGCCTTAGATTTGTACAGTTTTAAAATGACCTCCGGTGCCCATTAGCCCAGTCTGCTAGCAAAGCTGAAAATAGCCCCCACGGATTTGTGGGGGCTATTTCCCATCTAAGAGGGCTCTCCACTGTAAACTATCGTCGGATAGCACTCCAAGATAGGGGAAGACCAGAACCTTAGCAAGAGTATGGTGACCAGCTTTAAAACCTTTCGTACGAAACTCCCGGCGACCGGCAACTGATACATACGACTTAGTAAAATTAACAGACAGGTCTAGCCTGTCTATAAAAGAAACAAAGCCATCTATTAAAATCTGCAGAGTCCGAAGCTGGGCGGGCCATAGGCACTGCATCATTGGTATAGAGTAAAACTGGCAAGGCTCTCATCCCCACTCTAGGGGAATTCGGCTAAAGTGCCAATAAGGCCGCCTCAAGACCATTAATGTAAACAGAGAATAAAAATGGAGCTAAAATACAGTCTTGGTGCATACCCTTCGTACAGTTAAAATTATTTGTAAGTGCCCCCTCATGTGTATATCTCACTACAGCTGTCATCTGGCCATGGAGTGATGTAAGTAAATGGACAATAGAATGGTCCAAAGAAATTAAAATTTCCCACAACTTAGTCTGGTTAACTCGATCAAACGCGAATGTAAGGTCCATGAAGGCTAGATACAAAACACCAGGTTGTATCAGTGTGTATTTGGCTGTCAAAAGGTAAATAATGAGGCATTGGTCTGTAGTTGACCTGCCTTCACGGAAACCAAATTGAACGTCCGATAAAATCTGACTGTCTATGGCCCACAAGGACAATCTGGGTGAAAGGACCTGACCCAGGACCTTTACTACAGCATCAATAAGGGAGATTAGACAATAAGATTGCGGATTGTCCTTGCCCCCTTTTTTGTAAATTGGAATTATTGTAGTGGTAGACCAGGAAGGCAACATCCCCTATAAGGCTGCCCCATTTAGGACTTGAGTTAATAGAGGGGCCCAGACCTCAATATTATTGTGAATGAGATCTGGGGGTGTTCCGTCGGGAACCGGGGCCTTATTTAGCAATAGCAGCTCTATGCTTGAGTGTACCTCATCCAGAGAGAAGCTATTGGGGATTATATCCAGACTAGGAGGTATATCTACCCATTGCTCCACCAAGGAGCCTACAATATAAACCTTTTCGAAATGGGAATCCCACTGGTCTGACGTAATATGATGGCACATGGTCGGTCTCGCTTGTTCCGCAAAGCAGGGACTATTAATGAGCTTACAGAATAAGGCTGAGTCCCTCAACTCACCCACTTTGGATAAATCCTCCCAGGCCTGCTCTTGCAACTGGCGCCTGCGCACTTTCACCGACTCTTTGTAAAGGCGCCGGCACAGAGTCACTCTATCTTTCTCCCGGGTTACCTGCTTCACGGCAACCTTTAACCTCCTCAGTGCTTGCGAGCACTTGTGATCGAACCTCGAATAAGAAGCCTGAACCTGCCTCACTGTGTATAGTTAAAAAGCCAGAAAATACCGGGGTGATGAACATTAGTATGTCCTTGCAGAAGTATACGGATCCAAACAAAGGCCTATCTCAAGCTGGCAGGAGGAGAAAAGGCTATGATTAAAAGCCTTGGCATCTATGCCTGAACAACATAGGGGCCTACCCTGATCCTAGGGGTGCCCGGGAATTACGAGGGCCCATTATATGGATGCCCACCCCCTCAGTATTTGTTAAATTAGCGGGAGACTTGTGGACCCCGCACCCTGGGGACAACGCCCCCTCACACCACCTCCGGGGATTTCTGTATTTTAAAAAGGAAGGGCGGCCCATTCTTAAGAAAGGAGGGGGGCCCTCCTGGAGCCTTAGATGGCCCTGGGGACCACCACTCCCCAGGGCAGGCTCCGGACATGTAATGGGGTGCCCACTTCTGTACGTAGCTGTTCGCTGTGGCTTGGCAGGAGCTTCCAAAGCTCCAGAGTTCCAAGCTACAGCAAACACTCCGCTTCCAGAAATGCTCTTGCTTGCTGGAAGTGGAGCATTCGTCTGTTTTCCTGCCCGCTGTGAAGGTAGAAAGCTCGATACCTAAGGTCGTGGTCTCTTGAATAACAAAAGGTTTGTACGAACGTTGCATCAAACAAAAAAGATAAGGTCCCAAATAAGCGAAAAGGGAAGTTCCAGGGATTCTTGTAAGAATAAGAAAAAGCCCAAATGTCTTTGAAGGAGTTTGTTGTGCAACAAAGTAAAGTCAGTAGCAACCCAAAGCTTCCGGGTAAGTCACTGGAGAAAGAACGATGCGTGATATCCAGGAATCTCTTCAAGTAGCAAAAAAGCACCCAGCGAGTCACACGCAAAGGAACAATGCGTGTTGTCCAGGCGCTTCTGTTAACAAGGATTAGAACACGCGTTTGTTTGCGTAAAATTCTCAATAAAAAGAAGGAAGCGTCTACCATTACTCCACGGGGACGCCAAGTGTCAGCGTTCAGGTGCATACGCTATATGCCGGGAAAGGCAGCGCACACACGGGGGAATGAATCACACAGTGGTTCTCCAGGTAAGCTACCGTCGAACATCCGCGACTCTGGGATATCAAGGGAGGGAAGACGAGAGGCAAGACTCGACAGGATGCCGCAAAGGCGACAAACCACACGCAGCACACAAATAAGGAAGGTGCCGAATCAGGGGGAATCCATAGATCAAAGGCTAAGCGTAACTCCAAATGTAGCGAGGCAGGAAAACAGGGAATCCAAGACAGGATACTTCAGGACTGAGGTGGAAAGCCAAGCGCCGCCATTACGTCTCTCGAAGTTTAAGAACCTCCCCTGACATCAGGTGACTTAGCGCAAAGCAGTATGGGATAGCACACTGTTGAAACCCCTTACAAGGCATAATGGTCTTTGTAGTGTTTGTTGTGTAGCCCTGGTTCGAGGTTCAACACAACTGGTACAGAGACATTATAGTTAGATGCACATTTCACTTGTACAAAGTTATAAGTATCCAAACTAACTATACGTTACGCTCCCGTTATGCACTGCTTATGACCTCACATAGTACATCACTCATGACATGGCCCGTGACATCACTGATGATATCTCAAATGACATCACTGATGAGATCATCCAGTGAGAGTGAGTGTTTTCTAAAAATGTATCCATGCTAAGCCCCCTTTGTGCCTCTGTGTGCATGCAGGGGGGCACATTGTGTGCCCCCTTGTATATTGCACCCCCAGTTCCTGTATGGGAAGGAATGCATGACATGGTGCTTTCCTTCATGTGCAGGAACGTGCTGCAGAGGTTCCACACTACTGACTGTTGATGGCTCTTCTATGACCCTTTAGACAGGCACCATCATGTCCGCCTGCCAAGTATTACACTCGTATTACACTCGTAATCCGGCGGGTAGTGTCAGAATGGCTTTGGCAGTCCTCCTACAGGGCACTGGTGTGGCGCTCTGGAGGAGGACTGCCAAAGTCATAATCCGGCCCTTAGTCTCCTGTCCTGAAAAAGTCTGACAAAAATAATATATTTGGGCAGGGTAGGGATGCCCTGATAGCCAAAAGTAAAAAAAAAAAAGATTTCTTTCCACAAAATCCTGCTATTCTCCCGAGTTCGGTCCTGGGGACCAATACTTTTTATTGTTCCTGGGTGCTCCCCCAGGGACACTGCGATTTTCTACCCGAGAGAGGGTGAGCACACCCTGCCCAGACTTTCCTTGGAAGGGTACTGTTAGAAATGGGTTTTCTGGTAGGCAAAGGCACGGGCCGAAGCCAGGCAAAAATCTCCACTTTAGTCAGGATAAAATAACCTCTGCTCACCCCCTTGGTAGCTTGGCATGAGTAGTCAAGCTTATCTTAGAGGCAGTGTGTAAAGCATGTGCACAGAACCCACAGTAATACAGTGTATGCACTACAAACGGACACCACACCAGTTTAGAAAAATATCCAATATTTTTATATAATTAAAAAAAGACCAAAAACGACAAAAATCCACAGTATTATATAAAAAAAAGCTTTTAGTTACCAAAATAAGTTTAAAACAAAGTTCCTCAAAGTCGGTAGCTCCATCCGGGGCTACCATGGCGTCGTGAACAACAAATCCAACAGTTCTGGTTGGTCGCGGGGTTGCTGGCCAACTACGGTGTCGGGAAGACCCGCAAACAGTACCTGTGAAAAATGCAGGGTGATGAGGCCCTTGAAGTCACTCGCGTTGCAGGTCAAGCTCCTCGCTGATGGAATCAGGAGTGCTGGCGTCGGCAGGCGTTGGGTGCTGCGGTACGAAGTGCAGTGGTGCAGCAAGCGTCGCCCCCAGGTTGCGGTATGAGCAGTAGCTTGGTGGCGGGGTCGGATGGCGTCGTCGGTGAAAGCAGGGTCACGGTGCAAGATGAAGGCGGTGCTCATCATGATACTGGCAGGTCACGGTGCAAGCAACGGCATCGACGTTACTGAAGCTGGGGTCAATGGTGTCGGTGGGCCAAGGCTGCAGTGCAGGATGAGGGCGGTGCTTCGTATGACTTATGAGCGGTGCCCGCGAACAACGATGCAAGCAGCCGCATCGATTTCGGCGTGGAGTGGCGGCGTTGGGGAGGCCAAGTCGTCCTCGTGAAGCAAGGCGCTACAGAGTGCGGGGCCCACAGGTTGCGGTGCGAGCAGCAGCTCGGTGACGGCATCAGCAGGCGGCATCGGTGAGACCCAGGCGGCGTTGCGGCGGTGCTCTATGCAGTGCCAAGGCTTCGGCATGAAGCTGTGCAGAGTGCGGTGCCCACAGGTCGCGGTGCAAGCAGCGGCTTGGTGGCGGCATCAACAGGCGTCGTCGGTGAGACCAAGGTTGTGGTGCAGTGTTGCGGCGGAGCCCTCTGTGGTGCCCTCTGTGGTGCCTTCAGGACACGGAGTTGGCAACAGTGTCCTAGACGTCATTGAGTTGCTGTTCCTCTGATCCATCACAAAACACACAGTCCCCAGTGCTGCGGACAGAAGAGCTTCAAGTCTTTGCTGTTCCTGAGACTTCGTGAACAGGGGGCAAGCTCTACCTCAAGCCCTTGGAGAGATTCAGAAATTAGGTTGCAGAAAGTCCAGTCCAGGCCTTTCATGACCCAAGACAGAAGCAGCCACTGCAGGTCAGCCCAGCAAAGTGGTAGTTCCTCCTCCAGCTCTTATTCTTGGCAGTCTTCTTGATCCAGATGAGTTCTAAAGTTCAGGGGTCTGGGACCCAGTATTTATGTCCAAAAATCCTTCGATCTTTCAGGAAAAGGGTGTCTGTGCCTGGCCAGAAACATTTGGGCTTTCTCTGGTGTGAATTCCTGGCAGGAGGTGGAACCGGCATTTGGCAGAGGCAGACCAGGCCCTTTGAGGTGCAAGGAAAACTCCTCCCCCTTCCCCCATCGTAGCCTAGGTCTATTCAGACCTTTCCTGACCTACCTAGACTATATGGAGCCCCTCTGGCCCAACAGCTGTCTGTCATCCAAAACCCAGACAGGCAAACCACATTCCAGCAGAGGCACACGGGATGACTGAGCAAGAAAATACACACTTTCTAAAAGTGGTATTTTCACAAACAGAATGTAAAAATCACATTCACTAAAAGATGCATCTTTAGATTCTGAGTTCAGGCATACTAAATGTTCTTTTCTTACCGAATTCCCTGGGCCAGTTATGTTTATAAGATGTTATAAACAACCCTCCAATTCTATCCTATGGGGAACTGGTAACCTTGCAATAGTAAAAAATGAAATTAGCTGCAATTCACTATTAGGACATGCCACACACACCTGGGCATGTCCTACCTTTCACATGCATTGCACCCTGCCCACAGGGGTATCTTGGGCCTCCCTGAGGGATGTCTGACATGTAAAAAAAAAGGTAAGGTTCGGAACCGGCCAGTGTGTGCACTGGCCTAGTCGACAAGGCAGTTACAAACTGTCTGCAGACTGCAATTGCACGTCTGAGTTATCGTTTTCAGGGTTACTCACAGGGGGTGGCACAACCAGTGCTGCAGACCCCCGGGTAACATTTAATTCACCTGCCCTGGCACATGCAGTGCACTTTACTAGGGGCTAACAGGTAAATCAAATATCCAATCATGGAAACACCAATCAATACCACAATTGACATAGAGAGCTCCTGCACTTTGCCACTGATCGGGAGTGCGAAAAGTGCGCAGAAACGTTACACCAGCAAAAACAGGTCAAAACTGGGAGGTCAGAAAGCAAAAATTCAGGGGAAACACGCCAAAAGATGCCAAGTCTAACAGGTACAGAACTAAAAAATGTTGCTCTCATCTGGGCTAGAGAGAAGGAAAGGTTCTGGTGTAATATGGTGCTGGTATTGACCTAACACATACCACAGATACACTAGGTACTATTAAAGCCTTTATTGTATCAATATACACTGTTTTTAACATTGTCCAGTAGCCTTAGAATAAATAATATTTAGATAAGTCATACCAGGACAATTTTTAACTCACTGACTTTTTTTCTTTTTTCACATTCATCACTCACATACCCGCTCCACTGTATCTCAGGTGTCGCAGCACACCTTGACGGCACTCGGCTGTCAAGGTGGCCCCGATGATGAAGCATGTCACCGACCAGGTCGGTGAGTGAGGGGTTCCTTAAAAACAAAGAAGGACTTCTTCTTTCACACTAGTGTCTCATTCCACCAATATTGGCTGTCTAGCCTCATCTTTGGTGGTACTCCTTAAATTTGTTATTTAGCTACCTAACCAGGGGATTGGGAGTACCCTTCCGTCCACCCGAGTGGATTAAATCCCTTCGCTCTCTAAACCTTGTTAAATATGTAATATGGTGCTGGCCAGGGAGGCAGTAGGGGCTACAGTGGCTGTGGGGCTCCCCCCTGGCCTGAATGTAGGCAGCACTGTGGGTGCCCTGAGTGGGCACCGTGGTACCCACCTACCATCAAAAAATGGCTGGCACCCGCCAGTGAAGCCAGCTGGGGAAGCGGGGTACTGGGGCTCCCGCCACAGCCCTCAACACAATTTAGCTCATGGGTGCCCCATGTGGGCACCTGGCACCAACTAAAACATTACCGAGGTGTCTGTGGAGCCAGCCAGGGCCGCAGGGGCCCTCTAGCTCCCCCTGACCCACAACATTAAAAAAAAGAATTGGGTGCCCCGGGTGAGCACAACAGCACCCAAAAAATGTAATAATTTTTTTTTAAAAAGGTGAATAATAAATGAGTTGCAGGATCTGTTTATTTATTATTTACTGCTCCGCTAAGGAGGGCCACGTAATGCCTTGCGAGGGCATTTTGTTTATTTTTTCGGAGCTTGCTTAATGCTATGGGGGGCTGCAGGGAGTGTAGCTGCCCCTCAGGAACCTTAAAAAAAATACTGTAAATCTCCAGGGTCATTAAATCTATGACCCAGGAGAGCTCTCCTTATTTGTTTAAGGCATTCCTACCGGAAGCTCTATGCTCTTCATCTGGAGTGCAGAACCCCCTTGTGGCTGATGCTATGGCTGCTATTGTGGCTTAATTTTTTTTTTTTTTAGACTTAGACATTTTTTTTAATAAAACATTTTTTTTAAGGCATTCACTTTTATTACAACATTTCAACATTTGAAAACATCTAATAGACTTGCCCTGATGAAGTTCTTGGTATAGAACGAAAGGCGTTGGCTGTTTGCTGTACATTTGTCAACATTGTAAAGAAGAATAAAGAATGTTTTGATTTCTCTCAACACTGGACGGAAATTCGTATATTTACATGTTTATGGACTTCCTTGTAAGGTGGTGCAACCTGCAGTTGTTACAAGTGTATATTTGGTTATTCTAACCGCCCCTAGAGGAACGGCAGGGGCAGCAGAGTTGCGCACAGTGCGAGAATAAGGCTCTGTGTTAGGTTTAAATTATTGAGGAGGCTATAGAAGGAGGGAGGTGCATCACAAAAACCAGGGAGTTTTTGTATAGATTGGCTGTTCCCTTGTTGCTCTAGAAATGAATAGTCATGCTGAGAATGAGTAGATTAGAATGAGTGAAGAAGTCATAGTAATTTGAATAGAAAACCGACAGCTCAAAAAAATGAATGAATTCAAACAATGTATAAAACAGTATTCAAAAGTAGAAGACAACAAAAAACGTAGTCCAGGCAACAAAAGTATACAATTGTAAAAATTATATAAAACAAGTATATTCAACACGGTCATTTAATCCATGTGGCATCAAAGAAGTATTTGCGATTGTCTCTCCCATCCTTGAAATAAACAGTTTCAAGTATCATGTATACTTTTTTGGTGTAAAACCATTCAGCAGTTTTTGAGATTTTGAAGGAAATCCAAATTCATATATCTAGGGTCGCGAAGCCTTCGCGAATAATGACGAGCTTGTGCAGAGATCTGCAGAGCTCTGATTGGCTGTTAACACTTCAACCAGGAAGTGTTGGCAGCCGAGTCCCAAAATAAAATGCAAGAAAAAAGTAAAGGGGGCCAGGTACGAATACCCTAAGCCCTTAACATTGGTTTTGGAGTCACCCAGGGACTCGGCAAAACAGCATTTATTAAAATTCATGGCGTTGTTCAAAATATAATCTTAAATATCACCGTGAATTTTTAAAAGAAAGCATAGTTTCCCATGCTTGTGTTTCAGTGAAGCCCCGGGGTGGGCCAGGTCTCGGTGACATGCATATTTTAACTAAAATAATGTAGGGGGGAACATGTGGCACCCCTCCAATGTCATTTTAATGCCCCGGGACAGCCACCTCCCCAGGGCTACGTATGCAAAGGCCTAGTGGGACCCCCGCGGGACCCAGACATCACCACCTCCCAGGGGCTTATTAAATAAAGGAGGAGGCTGCACAGATCCCCTTCCTTGGGCTTTTAGAAACCTCGGGGAACACTACCTTCCCAGGGCCAAATTTAAAATGTAAACATGCAGGGGGACCCCGCAAAACCCCCTCCGGGCCATATACGTCCCGAGCCCACCGCCTCCCAGGGGCTGGCCCATGCAAAATAAAGGAGAGGTGCCTCGCAGCTCCCCTCCTTGAGTCATTCATGGCCCTGGGCACCGCCACCCCCAAGGCTAGCTCCTGCTATCGCCAGAGGTGACGCAAGCGTGAGCTCCACTCCCAGCAAGGGATAGCTGTCAAACTTCGTCTTCTTGCTGGGAGCGGAGTTTACATCTGCTTCCCTGCCCGCTGAGAAGTGGGTAGGGAAGCAGATGAAAGGATTGCTCCCACATGCAGGAAGCTGGAGGTGAGGAGCTGGCATTCAGGCTCCCTCCCTGCGGGTCCCAACATAGCACACTGGGTGGGGCCAGGGCACCAAGGTAGATGTGGCCAGGCTCTGGATGATAGAATTGTGGGGCTGAAATCGGCAAGGAGAGGGGGCCCATGTTGCCCCCTCCCCTCATTGACTTTTTGCCGGGCCCTTGTGGATGGGGTCCGACGGGCCATTCTGGCCCTGATGCTAGTTTCACAGAAATTAAACCTCAACATGAAGCACGTACAAATATAAACATAGCAGGTGCCTCAGCTGAACCTCCACTTCTGTACAGGACAAATGATCCTAACTCCCTCGCTTGGCGAAGGTAAAGCAAGTATGCTTTCTCAGCATTTCCATATTGAAAGATGATCTGAAATTCTTTGTGGAGGTGAATGCATCATTGTATTGGAGTGCAATCCATAGTGACTGAGACAAGTGAGTCCTTCTTGTCCTTACCTGCTGAGAGCAGAGTCCATGGTTCTCCCTTTAAATTCTAAGAGTATTCAAATGTACAAATCAATGAATGCAAAGGTCTTCCTACCTTTTGCCAGTATAATGAAGAGCTTAACAAGTAGCCCCCAGTGCATTCCCTTACCCATTTTGGTTACACATTCTTGATGCCAAGGAGTATGAGGACATCTCTAACAAACAAAGAACCACTAGCTTCATATAGTTAAGTAGAAAGACCCTTGTTTGTTGGAGATTTGCCTTTTTGTAGACTCTTTGTCTTCTTTACAGGAGTATCCATGTTATCACATATTTCCGGATAAAGACATACGAGGAACAATCACAATGCCGAAACGCACACAAGGTCACTGGAGACATTTCCTCATAGTCCATTACGCAGCTGTACTGTAGATTAAGTACTGAACATTTACCCAAGGAGGAAGCACTTTGATGATTAACCATTAGAAAGTTCTCCACTTGGGTAGTTACTTTGTTAAAAACGGTGGACTCTTGTTGGATAAAGAGGCAAGTGTAGTTCCTTTGTGGCCGAGTCACTCACAACTACTTACACCTCCACATAGACACTTAGACATCCACTCAGACACTCACATACCCACTGACAGGCCTACTCAGATACTGATACACCCACTACAGATCCCCTCAGACACTCACATGCCCACTCAAAGAACTTCTCACTTGCTCTCATAGACCCACTCAGACAGTAATGCCCCATGCACAGATGCCCTCAGACACTCACACATCCACTCACAAACCCACTCGGGCACTCCTGCACCCAATAACAGAACCACTTAGACACTCTCACAGTGACTTTCATGCCCATTCAGACACGCCCACTCACAAACCCATACAGCCACTCACACCCAGAAAATCACACATACACCCAGTCACAACCCCTTACAGCCAGTCAGACACCCACTGACGGAACAACTCCTACTCACTCACACCCACTCACAGACCTACTTAGAGACTCACACACCAACTCACAGACCCACTCACAGACTCACCCAGAGACTCACACACCCATTCACAGACTCACTCACAGACTGACTCACCCACTCCTTGAGGCACTCACAAACCCACTTAGACACTCTCACATCCACTCACAGACCCACTCGGACACTTTCACACCCGCTCACACACTCATGCACTCAGTCAGACACTCACGCACCCACTCAAACACCCGTATCATCACACACACCCACCCACAGACACACACAGCCACTCACACCCACAAACCTAATCACACACCCATCACAGACCCATACAGCCACTCACACACCCAGCCACCGACCTGTACAGCCACTCACACACACACTCTTAAAGGTTACAGGTCACAGTTAGTAGCTAATTAATAAAAAAAACTTCGAAAACAAAGGTTACAGGGATGTTATAGTTAAGAATTAACGTTAGGCTCAGATTTTACTCGTACAAAACCAGTGACATTCAGCAGTTATAGTTAGCTGATCTCACTATAACTTACACCCCCGCAATGCACTGCTTATGACCTCATATATTACAACGCTCATGACATCTCAATTGGATAAAAATAATAATGTGCTGCATAATTAGCATTTTTTGTTTTCCAGTTAAATTTGGCACCATTTGATGACTGTAAAGTTTCAGGGTGATTCGTCAAGCGGGGGCCAAGGAAAACGGAGGTTCCCAATGCAATGTACATGGGGATTTTGCATTTTTTAAATTCGACTACAGCCCAAACTGCTGAATGGATTGAAACCAAATTTGACAGAAAGATCGATCTTGGTCCGGAAAGCGTGCTTTTTGTAATTTGCTGCAAATCCGCTCATTAGTTTTAGAGTTATTAAAGAAAAAAGAAATGTGTATATCTAGTGACGCAGATCCACAATCAATCAGCAATCCTTAGCAGATCCACTCATGGGGGATCTACGGATCCAGATCTACAAGCCAGGCCCCGATTGGCTGGAGGCAACTTATAAGGGAAGTTGAAGCCGCCATTTTGTTTCTTGGCTGGGCCACTGAGGAGATAACCTAAAAAATACAATCATAAGGGCTCAGGATAAAGGAGTCCTGACCCCATTGGACACTTAGAGGAGTCTCTGAGGGACCTCTCATGGGCAAAATGTGTCTATATTCTTTTTTGGGGGGGCCAACCCGTGGATCCAAAGCAGAGCTCAGCATGACCCCAGTGTAAATCTGCGATGGATCAGCAGATCCGAAACCGAATGGAAAAAAACTGCGCCCACTCACACACCGAAGTCCGTGCGCAGTGTGTGGTTGGGTAATCCAATGGGGTTAACCAAACCCCGCCGCACATGGGCAAAGGCTGTGCATGGCAGTGATTGTATTAATGTATGGTAATTATATATTACTTTATGTAAAAAAAAAACATAGAACTTCACTGAAAACCCTGAGGTTACTAGGACATTATAGTTCGGTTCATGATTTACCCACATATAACCATGGAAATTCAGCAGTTATGGTTATACTTATAGTTATACTAATCTAAAGAAACTATAACTTGTGCCGTTAAGTAACTTTAGGCTACAAGTTATAGTTTTTTAACATAAGTATAACTATAACTGCTGAATTTCTATGGTTTTGTGTGGGTCAAAAGTGAACCTAACTATATCGTCTCTGTAGAAATTGTTTTTTTCCTGTGAATATATATATATTTGTTTTGGCCTTTTAAGGCTTTCTTCTCCAAAACAAACATGTAATATAAAAAATACATAATGGTAGAATGTATAATATCGTCCTATGTTGCGATCTTGGGGCGCTGATGACATTTACTAACCACTGGACCTTCGGCCTAGTAATTTATGATGTAACTAGAACCCATTGATGGCAGTAACGGACAATCTTACTCAGTTACTAAGTATGTATTCATTCTCTCTCTTTCTGTGTGTGTATCTGTGTTGGTACAGGTAATTTATAGTAACATTTGCTTCATGTGTAGAAATACAGTCAAAAGTAATGTAGTTATACCCTTTGGAGGTGTCGAAGATCAGTTCCACCTTTCGCATACCTTTGCACATCATATATATAGGTTATGCATTTGTCCCAACCATTATGCAAAAGTAACACCCATAAACTACACCTATGACCGGGAACTGCAGCAAGTCCAGCTACTTTTCTATGTAAATTGTGCGTAACGTGTATTTGTAAAGCACACGTTCACCCAGAAAGGTATCTCGATGATAAATAACAGATGTTCATAGTTACCCAAATCATTGGCACTCATTTTATAGACCTCAGAAGGATGAAAAGCTGAGTGGATCCACCGGGATTTGAACCTGTTACCATGAGGTCAAACGCAGGCCCCTGCAGTGGCTAAGCCACCAAACCCATGAATCTGTGGTGGGCATAGGCACTTTTTCAGCAAATTCTCTTTTTGTCTTTGTACAATATTGATTGCTATTTCTGTAACAACAACTAAAAGATTTGAAGGGGATGCCCAATATTCTAACTGGAAACATTTGCCAGCTTGCTCCCTGGCTCCTCTACTACTCTTATGATTTGCTACAAAGGAAACTACAACAAAATAATTTTTTGTGAAAAAAATCAATATAAAAGCAATAATTTCACTAAGAGAAGTAATGTAGTTCAACTCTGATCTTTCCTATTCAATAATGATGTTTTGTTTGCTTTGCCAGGCTGTACCCTGTTATTCCAACTAATTCCAGGGTTTCTACTGAGAAAGACATAAGTATCGGAGAATATTATTTTCCCAAAAACGTAAGTCTGCTTTTCCCACTCACTCTTGGTGCTAGGCTCAGAAGCATAATACATATGGGGATTTGTGGGCATTTGTTGAGGACTATATGTGGAGTTGTTGAATAGGTGTGTGTCTTTTGAGGGTTACATGACTGCCTATTGAGGCATACAAGGGGGTCTTATTAGGCCTAGGTGAGGGTCTGGTGGTGGTTATGCAAAGGTTTTGTCAGGTATGTAAGGCTCAGCTTTGGACAAACAAGGACTATTTGAGGATGAATCACTGCATTTCTAAAGCGCGCTACATACCCGTGAGGGTCTCCAGGCCCTGGGGGAGGGGGGCCGCTATTGATCGAAGAGCCAGATCTTGAGAAGTCTTCTGAAGGCCAGCAGGTCCTGAGTCTGTCGTAGGCTGGTAGGAAGAGCGTTCCAGGTCTTGGCAACGAGGTAGGAGAAGGATCTTCCGCCGGCCAGGATATCTTAAGGGGTATGTAAAGATCTGTTTGAGATGATTCAGGAGTCATTTGCGATTATCTGAGTGTTAAGTGATGAGAATAATATATCTAAGTTAATGCCTCAGTAAGTGGGTAGATATGTGATGGATGGTTGTGGGTTATATTAGAGTAAGTTGTGCTGATGGCTATGTATGTTTACATTTTTATCGAGAGCTATATGAGTGGTAGGGTGTGTATTTGATGGTGTTTAGGTTAGGTAGGCTGCTTTGTGGGGGGATTTCAAGGGACGATGCAGAGGGAGAATTAAATAAATAAAGAATGTTTCCCTCTGCAGGGTCCCTTGAAATCCCCCCTTACACAGCCCCACCGCTGTTACCTGCACGGACCGCGGCTGGTTGTGGTGAGGGCTACGAGTTGAGGGTTTGTAATGGCTTGCTGTTGAGAGGCATTTAAGTGTCAAAGGAGGGTGTGCTTAAATTAGGGTAGATTGCATTGAGGCCTGTGTGAGTTGAAAAGCTGTGACTGTGAGGGTTTGTTGACAGTTCTATGAGCAGTCATTTGGCTGATATTTGATAGTGTTTTCGTGTGTGTTTGAGGACCTATTTGCAGATCTGTCATTTTATGTTATGTGGGTTTGTAAAAGTCCTTTGTGGTCACGAGTGTCTGAGGGTTATATGCGAGGCTGGATATGTGATGGTTTGGTAAATAGACAAAGTGAGAGTCAGTAAATTGATATGTGATAATGGTTTGTGGGTTGTTTTAGAGAATATTGTGTTGCGAGCTGTGTACGTTTGGTGGTCTGTTGAATTCATTATGATACTCAAGTGGTGGGTATGTGAAGGCTTCCTAAGGGCTTTAAAAGAGATATTCACTGCATATGGGAATGCCTTGTGGGGAAATTTGAGAGTCAATCAGTGGATATTGCTGGGGGACATAGGAGGTGTAGGTCAGGCGGTTAAGTGATGGTTTGAGAGGGCAATATGAGAGTTAGTCCGTGAATATGTAAGTGTATGCTGGATTTTATATTAGTGAATGTTGTGCTGAGGGCTATGTGAGTGTAAGATTGCATTTTGTTATGGTAAATGCTATCTGATCATTGTTTTGTAATATCTATAGGATAGTCAGACAGTGTGAATGTGATGATCTTGTGAGGACTGTAGTTGAGTCAGTTGGTTATTTTGTGAGTTTAGGGTCCATTGGTGATTATGCGATGAGCTGGTGAGACTTACTTGAGCTACTAGTTGATGGATATTTGATGGTCTGTTGGGACTGGATGAGGATATAGTTAGTGATATGTGAGCTTCTGTTGGTAGCTATGTGATGGTCCTTTGTAGCGATGTGAGAGTCTGGCAAGGCCAATATGCGGTACTTTTGTTGGCTACATTAGAATCTGTCAGTGCATATGTGATAGTTTTGTAAGAGTTGCATGAGAGAGGATTGATTTGTGTTAGCAGGTTTGTGTGGAAGGGTTGATGAGTTGATGGTTTGTTGTTTATTAGGTGAGGTGCTCTTGAGGGAAACATGAGACATCTGTGGCTGTGGGAGGGTTATATGAGAATTGGTCTGAATATTTCATGGCATGTAGGGCCTACCTTAGATATGTTGTGTTTAAAAATATGTAATAGTCTGTCAGGGCCTTTGAGAATCTAGCACTATGCAAAGGCCTGTGCAATGATCTGTTGTAGGCTGGTTGAAGTTCTCTCATGGATTATGTGAAAGCCTTATGTGAACTATGAAAGGATCAGTTGTGGACTATATGACCGCCAGGTAACGCTCTGTTGTTTTTATGTAATAAACAGAATATATATTGGGTACCCATGTACTATGGTTCTATGTTGCCATTGAGTGGTGATAAACTACAATGCTGAAGAATGAGTGGTATGGAAAAGTCGTCTGAACATCAGCCAAGCACAAATTGTGCCCTCCGTCTGTAGGAGACACTGCTGATTATGTTATATCCTGTCATGTAATGTCTTATAATGTTGAGTGTGCACTGGGGAGCCGCTCGTTTCAGAGGTTTCACATCGAGTCCAGGACTGTGCCAGATTACCGCTACAGGAGTAGCCCTTGCCCAAAAACTGCTTACTGTGCCCAAGGAGGAAGGAGTCTTACCAGCGCGGCCGCAGAGGAGGTGAGAGGCGCGGCCCCGGGACTGCGAGGTACAGCGTAATCACCACCAGCTGTTTCCTCTTCCCGTGTGGGCCGCGCCCCCTCCCAGTGCCCCGCCTTCATTGAAGTGCTGATAACCTCTCGCGGCCCCCGCTTCGCGGGAGCCGCTCGTTTCAGAGGTTTCACATCGAGTCCAGGATTGTGCCAGATTACCGCTACAGGAGTAGCCTTTGCCCAAAAATTGCTTACTGTGCCCAAGGAGGAAGGAGTCTTACCAGCGCGGCCGCAGAGGAGGTGAGAGGCGCGGCCCCGGGACTGCGAGGTACAGCGTAATCACCACCAGCTGTTTCCTCTTCCCGTGTGGGCCGCGCCCCCTCCCAGTGCCCCGCCTTCATTGAAGTGCTGATAACCTCTCGCGGCCCCCGCTTCGCGAGTGCCGCTCGTTTCAGAGGTTTCACATCGAGTCCAGGATTGTGCCAGATTACCGCTACAGGAGTAGCCCTTGCCCAAAAACTGCTTACTGTGCCCAAGGAGGAAGGAGTCTTACCAGCGCGGCCGCAGAGGAGGTGAGAGGCGCGGCCCCGGGACTGCGAGGTACAGCGTAATCACCACCAGCTGTTTCCTCTTCCCGTTTGGGCCGCGCCCCCTCCCAGTGCCCCGCCCCCCTTTCACCTTTTACTGTTTTAAGCAAGGTTGCCAACGCGCATCGCCCAGCAATGCCCAGCTGTTTCCTCTTCCCGTGTGGGCCGCGCCCCCTCCCAGTGCCCCGCCTTCATTGAAGTGCTGATAACCTCTCGCGGCCCCCGCTTCGCGAGTGCCGCTCGTTTCAGAGGTTTCACATCGAGTCCAGGATTGTGCCAGATTACCGCTACAGGAGTAGCCCTTGCCCAAAAACTGCTTACTGTGCCCAAGGAGGAAGGAGTCTTACCAGCGCGGCCGCAGAGGAGGTGAGAGGCGCGGCCCCGGGACTGCGAGGTACAGCGTAATCACCACCAGCTGTTTCCTCTTCCCGTGTGGGCCGCGCCCCCTCCCAGTGCCCCGCCTTCATTGAAGTGCTGATAACCTCTCGCGGCCCCCGCTTCGCGAGTGCCGCTCGTTTCAGAGGTTTCACATCGAGTCCAGGATTGTGCCAGATTACCGCTACAGGAGTAGCCCTTGCCCAAAAACTGCTTACTGTGCCCAAGGAGGAAGGAGTCTTACCAGCGCGGCCGCAGAGGAGGTGAGAGGCGCGGCCCCGGGACTGCGAGGTACAGCGTAATCACCACCAGCTGTTTCCTCTTCCCGTTTGGGCCGCGCCCCCTCCCAGTGCCCCGCCCCCCTTTCACCTTTTACTGTTTTAAGCAAGGTTGCCAACGCGCATCGCGGGACGCGCGCGGGTCGACGCCCGGGCGAAGCCCGGGCCAAGGGCGGGCCCGTTTAAGCCCGTTCAAGCCTGGGCAAGTCTGGTCTGGGCCAACTCTCTTTCATCCTTATCTGCCCATTGATAATTACATCGCATATTGGTCGCACTTCACCATTACACTGACCACTTATCAATCCACGTGTGCTATAGTGACATTATGACAACCAGGGCCATGAGGAGCAAGACGGCTCAAGGAGTGGGTCAAGTGACCGGCCCAATTGATCAATTCATTACAAAAGCTAATGATGCTATCAACCAGGGGATTGCATTGTTGGATAGATGTGTTTCCCAGGACCTTGCTGCTGCACGAAGATCCTCAATGGGCCTTCTGGCTTTAGCCAAAACACCTATCCAACAGGAATCTAACGTCCCACTACTGCAAGAAATTCGCGCAGAACTCCACACTATCCCAATGAGTGTCGACCTATCTGTTACTCATCTTTCCCTAGGGGAAGCCTCTATGGATGATTTGGAGAGAACACCTACTCTGGTGATTAGCCCCACTCAAACCACACCGTTAACCTTGACTGAGTCGCAACCTTTGATAGTGCCGCCACCTTTAGTAGTAGCTTCCCCTACAAAAACTGATAAGGTGCCTAGGGAGGGTGCCATCCCCAAACAAGATGAAGAGAAAATAGAGAGTGCCCACACCTCAAGAGATAAACAACTTATTCAAAGAAGCACGTGTAACTGAATGACACATGTGGAGGTACATTTATTTATACCAGCAACTCATGGCTCTTTCCTGCCTCCTTTGAATCCCATTAATATTCAGCACACTTGACTGTGTACAATTCACTTGTATTCGGCGCGTTATTGCATTTTTTGTAATCAGGACTACATATCCCAGAATTCAATGGGACCCAACCTTCCTGAACCACATAAACACTTTTGACATCTTAGCGTTTCAGGAATGTTGGGACCTGACACCTGTAAATCTGGACGGCTATAGTTCACACTTCACTCCATCCATCCAGTCATGCAGAGGTAGGCCTTCGGGAGGTCTTTGCTTGTATGTCTCAAATAGACTAAACGTATCATTAGAACGAGTTGAGCTCCCCCCAACTGATTCCAGCACAAAGTCCTTTGGTCGCTTACTCCAGGCCTTTAAAATGTCTGGGAAAGAGGCAGTCAGTTCTCTCATTATAAACCTATATAACAGCGTACAGAAAGATGACCAATCAAAATTTATAGTTTCTATCTAAACTCATAAAGAAGGGTATGGGGGGGTCCTGCTTAGACAGACGCTTGATTATATTAGGCGATTTTAATTGTCACTTATGCCCATATAGTGGAACCAGGGTCTGTGACCAAAGAGCCCCAAATGGAGAACATACTACCCATTTCGAATATTCAACCATGGGATCCCTACTGAACAATCTATTACATGAATGGGATCTGGGCTTTTTCAACGATTTAACCGTGCCCCCGACTGACTTTCAACCCACCTTTCATGGAAGGGGATCACTCACGACAATAGATTTCTTTCTCTTATCTCACAGTCATCATGCCGACGCCCTAGAAACCAACAGAGAGGAGCTGGTTCTGAGCGATCATTACCCCATTAGTGTTAAAATATATTCCCCTTCCAGCGGAACTAAGTCCAGGAGCAACATAGAAAATCTCTACTCACATTCCATTTCTCTCTCCTCAAGAAACGGATACACTATAAAATGGGCTAAAATTGACACCTTGAAATTTCTTGAAAACCTGATCAAAACTGGCCCTGATCTTTTTCGGTCTTGTTTAGAACACCCTCCCAATCCTCAAGAAATTATTTCTGCCTTTGACCAAATTGCCTCGCAAATTAGAAAAAACTTGACTAGAACTTATAACAAAAGCAACGCTTCCAAGAGCAGTGGTTGGTTTGACCATGAGTGTTCAAACACTCATAACATTTTGAGGGCTACCCTTAACAAAACTCCAAAAAACCAGGTGGAAATTAGATCCGCCCGTGCCGCTTATAAACAGGCAATTAAAAACTGAAAAAGGGAACTGAAAACAGCGGCATGGGAAGCTCTGCTAAAAGCTAGCACCTTAAGAGACAATACGGCTTTCTGGAGGGAGGTCAACGCCCCCTTTTTTAGCGACAGGTCAACAGACCGCATAGAAATTGCCATCACGGAAGAAGTTTGGATAAATCATTTTACCGAACTGTACAAACTAGATGACCGGATTGAACCACTTAATCTCGTAACACAACCAATGGAGAGCAATGAATCGCAAATCAACAACTCGGAGCCGTTCCCACTATCCATCCACTTTATTCAGAAGTGGAACTGGCTATCCTTGAAAGTTCTAATGCCAAAGCTCCCGGCCCAGATGGAATCCCTATAGATCTATTTAAAGACAACATTCAACTATGGGCACCTATTCTTACAAACGTCCTCAACTCTTATGCCCGCAAAGGATTCCCTGCAACATGGCAAGAAGCGATCATTACACCCATCTTTAAATAAGGTGAAAGAATGGACCCAAAATGTTATAGACCAATTTCCTTATTGGACTCCATGATGAAGGTGGCCGGTAGAGTTCTGTTGAACCAATTACAAACATGGGCCCAGGAAAATAACATCTTGTCTAAATTTCAATATGGGTTCGTTTCTGGTCTCGGGACAGTGGAACAATGCTTAAATCTAGCTCTGATCATCGACAAATACGTGTTGGCAAAAAGGGGCAATATGTACATGACTTTTGTGGACTTAAGCTCTGCTTTTGATTGCCTTAACCACAGCTTACTCTGGTCTACCCTCATCAATATGGGCGTTGACCCTAACATCTTAGCCTTCATAAAAGAACTCTATCGAGGAGCAGGGGCCAAGGTTCGCTATGGTAAGGATGGAGCCTGCACGAGCAAGTTCCCTATTAACAAGGGAGTCAGGCAGGGCTGCATCCTTGCTCCATTTCTTTTTAATTTGTACATTAACAGCGTCGCCGACTGCCTGGCCGAATTAGATGTTGACTATCCAAAAATAAATGGCCTTGCGGTTCCAATTCTTTTATATGCGGACGACGCCGCTACCATGTCCAGGACCCAATTAGGGCTTCAAAAAGCGTTGACTGCCTTTTCTACCTTTATGGGCTCGAGAGGCCTTAAGATCAATGTAAGTAAAACTTTCACAATGTGTTGCAGTAACAAAAAGAACACCTCCTGCAATACGTTCATTGATGCAACTAAGATCAGCCTCACGAAAACCTTCACCTACCTGGGCATACTTTTTAGCAGCACAGGCACATGGAAGAATGCCGTACACACCCGAAATTTGGCTTTTATAAGACAAATTGGAGCCCTGAAGAAATTTGCTACGAAACTAGGTGGGAAACCGGTTAGGATTTTGTTGGACATATTTGCTGCCAAATGCGTCTCTACCGCAACATACGGAGCAGGTATCTGGGGCCTGGCGGACTGTGGAGAGATCCAAACCAGCGAGAATGCATTTTTAAGATTTTTGCTGGCTGTTCCTCGATCCATTTCAACCACAGTCTGCCATAATGAGCTAGCACGTGTATATATCTCGGACTCAATCAAAACCGCACCAATTCTGCTATGGCATAAAGTATGGTCCTCGGAAAAAACGGTGTTAAACCAGGACGTAATTAAGGATTGTATGGCCTTAACAAACGCAAGAAAAATACCCTGGCTCGCCTATGTACAGAAATTTATAACCTCACTGGATTTAGCCGATATGTATATTAATCTCATAATGTGTCAAACGATTTCAAAAAAGGACCACAAGGCTCGCTGTCTAGGCTTACTTTCAGACAGGCGTTCTTATCTTGAAGGTAATAAACCATTGATCGCCAACCACAACCTCTTACTTTATGATGCTGGCATCCCATCTTACATCTCCCCGATTATCACAACCTATACGAGAATGTTGCTAACAAGGATGAGGACGGATTGTCTATTCCGTCTACTAACATTTCCCACAGTAAACGACTGGTCGACTACCCTGGTGGCCTGTCCTTGTGACAATGTTTCCAAGCAATCCAACATTCACGTTATTTTATTTTGCAAATTTTATGACTGGGGTAGAAGGAACCATCTTCTCCCACTTTTTAAACTTTGGGGCTTAAGACAGTGCAGGCCAGCCTTACTTAAGCTATACATGCTCGAAGATGAACTTACAATCATTGCAGCTATTAGTTTTTTGAAATTTGCAGTAAGGTGTAGAGCGTCTATGAACTAACTGTCTTCTGTTCTCCGTCAGCCATAATTTGCACAAACTCAATTTTTAACCTTTTTTCTAAAAATTGTATGTTGTATGTTTTATGATTGAGCTTCGTACTCATTTTATGCTGTATCACATGTGCTTTTATGATTTTCCTTGTAAAAATCGAATAAAGCTTTATTTGAATTGAATTAAATTGAGTGTGCACTGTTACCTGGGAGGGTATTGTGGTGCTGAAACTGTGTGATTCTAGCTTTGTCAGGAGCAGGCTGAGGAGTGGTTATTTGAAGAGTTTTGTAGGTGTTGCTCAGGAGCGATTTGAATATTTTCCTCAGCATCTTAAGGGAGAGAAGCAGGATGCCGGGACACCGATGAGTTGTGTGGTAATATCCAATTTTCTGTCTGTGATGATCCTGAAGTTCCTGGCAAGGGTACTGGGGGTGGTTCCTAGTTCAGTCAGCCACCTGTTGGAGTCCTGTGGTGAGGTGTTCTTGCTGCAAATCACTTCTGTCTTTTCGTTGTTGAGTTTGAGACAGCTAGACTTTGTCCAGTTGGTGATTTTAGTCATGCAGGCTTGAACTTGTGCTGTGTCTTGGGAGTCTTATCCAAGAGGGAGTGTATGAGTTGCATGTCGTCGGCATAGGAGAGGACGTCAATGTCGTGGGAGCGGATGACACTGGCTAGAGCGATCATGTATACATTTAAGAGGGCTGAGAGACAAACCTTTTGGAACTCCAAAGATGAGGTTGTGGATGTCCCAGGAGCAAAGGTAAGAGTAAGGGGCAAGGATTACTGCTATGAGTTTTGCCAGTAAGGAAAGAGCAAAGCCAGCAAAGAGCAGGTCCTTGGATTCCAATCTTGTGTAAGCGTCGGATCAGGAAGGCATGGGAGACTGTGTTGAATGCTGCAGTGCAGAGAGGTCAACGAGGATGAGGACTGTTGTATCTTCTGAATGAATACATTAAGTACTAAAGCGCACAGCTACTCCTGCCCAGTTTCATGTGGATTTAATCTGTAGTGACAATGAATGCTGTTTCAGTGCTGTGGTTGGGTTTGAAGTCTGACTGTGTGGTGTTGGTGGTTGCTTAGGTGGTTGGTGAGGCATCGTTTGATGAGTTTCTTTAAGATTTTGGCCAGTTAAGGTCTGTAATTTGTGAGTGTAGACCCATTGGCGGACAGTTTCTTGAGTAGTAGGGGAACTGTGGCATTTTCTAGAAATAGAAGCTTTGAGGATCTGTATGAATGCTTCACAGATATGTTGAAGTCGTCTGGTGAAGGCATGATGGGGAATGGGTCTGATAGGACCCCAGAATGGAATGCCTTCATGGCGAGGACAATCTTGTCCGTGGTGATGGCAAGCCATGTAGTCAAGGTTTCCTCTTTGGTTGAAATGGCTAGTTGAGTTGTGAGGTCCTGTTCAGGAATGAAGTTGCTGTTTTTTGAAGTTATCTTACTGTTGAAGAATCCTGAGAGCGTGTTGCGGAGGTCCTGTGAGGGAATTTTGTTGTTGCAGGTGGTAGTTGGTGAGGGGAAATCTTTCACAATGGTGAAGATCTCTTTACTGCTGTTGGTGCTGGTGCTGATTCGGTCTGCACGTGTGGTGTGCATGGGGTTCTGGATCTGTTGGTGGTAGCATCTCAGGGTAGATTCGATGTCCAAAGTCATTCTCATGTGCTCTAGATGTTTGAAATGATGCATTTTCATCCTGAGTTCCTCTGTGTACCAACCGGCTTGCAGTCTGGATTTTGTTGCTTTTGCTGCATTTGAGGGCGGCCAAGGTGTCGGCTCATTCAGTGATCTAGCTGTTGCACCTTTGATGGTTTCCAGCAGGCTGTTGGTGTGTTTTGGCTAGTGTGGTGAGAGCAGTGATCCAGTTTTTCTCTGGGATACTGTTCCTGTTCCAGCGGGAAAGTCCAGTGGGGGCTAGTCTATAGTGGAGTGTGATGGGGATGCTGACTCTGATAAGGACACCTTGTCCAGTTGATCGGTGATAGCTTGTCAACTCCAATGTTGTTAAAAGAGGTAAAAATCATGTCCAGAAGATGTCTGGTAGAATGTGTGGGTTCAGTCACGTGTTGGATGAGGCCTGAGATTTCAAAGGTTTTCTAGCAGAGCTGTGACTTTGGATCTGTGGATGTTCAGTTCTCTGAGAAGGATGAAGGAGCTGGAGTCAATGTTGAGGGTTGCAGCGAAACCTGTGATGGCACTGGCGAAGTTGGTGCACGGTCCTGGTGATCTATGGATGAGGTCTCTGTGCACGGTGAAGTTGTTTGTCATGTGCAGTTTTGACCTAAGGTATGCCATGTAGCTGGAGGATGTGAAGCCTCTGGTGGCATCCTTGAAAATGATTGCGACTTTGTCACCGGACATGTACTGATGGTCCTACCTGGCATTCTTGTAGTTGGTAGGGATGGTTGTAGCAATGTCAAGGGCTGATGCCAGATTCAGCCAGGCTCCAGTCAAGAACAGCTGATCCGGGATGTGCATGTCTCATGTCTCTGTGGCATGTTTGATAAGTAAGCAGGTGTTGAAGAGCATGCATGAGGCTGTGGAGTGTTACGTGGGTGATGACTGATCCATATGAAGGTGAGAGTGGGGCGGAGGGTGCTACTGGTGTGAGCGAGGCTAGTGTTGGGTGTTGGGGATACCTGAGAAATGTCATGAGGTGCAGGAGAATGCTCATTTATTGTTGCACAGTGCAGCAGCAGTGCGGTGAGCGGCGGCCAGGGTTGAGAACATGAAGGCCCACTGTGGTTAGGAGGAGAACAGAGTGCCTGGCGCTGGCCTTGAGCAGGTTGCGAATGGGTGCAGATGCGCTTGCCTTTGGTGTGTCTTCAGCGTGCAGCCTTCATTAAGTTGGTCCTAGGAGGTGCCGGGCAGAAAAAGAGCAAATGAGGTAAGGGAAACTGGTAGAAGGAGCAACAAGACAAAGATTTTGGCCGACAAAGGACTAAAGAGGCTAAAAAAGTGGCCAGAGAGAGCTAAAGTGGTAGAAATGGAAGAAAAAGAGCAAATGAGGTGAGAGAAGTGGGCAGAAAGAGCAAAGAGGCAAACAAACTCAAGTAATTGTTGACAGTGCGAGCACAAGTGATATGCAAACCAACAGAAATGAGTGAGAGTGATGAGTGAAAATGGGCAGGGATGAGTGGGGTCTGAAAGGGCCTTGTCTGGTTGAAGGACCAGGAGCAGGTATGTCCTAGGTGGGCGCTAGGCTGGCATGTGCTAGCCTAGCTCTCACAAAGGACTTTTTATAAGGCAATCTAGGTCAGTGGTAAAGCTTAGCAGAGTTCTACTTCTCACTAGGGAAGCCAGGCAAACTGACTTACAATACAATAGGTAAACTCGAACTCCTGCACCCACGAAGGTTGGAAGTAACCAGAGATGACATGACTTCTGGTCACATGGGGCAAGCAACAGCCTTTAACTACAGCTCAAACCACACGTCTTTATTGAATCTCATGCCTAAATCAGAACCTTCACAATGGGCTTTGGGGTATGGCCCGAACAGGTTTCATGTAAACATATGGATCTGCAGCAACATCGACTACTAGATATCACTCGCCAATATTTGGCATGGTTAGCATACATAGGGGGTTTAGAGTTCTTTTTCTAACTCTGCATCTGTTTACCTTAGCAGTGCTGTGCAGGAATATATTTTAAAGTTCATAATTTTGCCTGGGTTCTCCCTCTCACACTGTTCTTTCTTTCCACAGACAATGTTCACCCTGTGCCACTTTGCCCTCTCTAGAGATGCAACCAACTTTCCAGATCCAGACCGGTTCCTGCCCCAGCGCTGGCTGCGGGATGGTGGCATGAAGCATCATCCTTTCAGCTCCATCCCCTTTGGGTACGGGGTCCGAGCCTGCATTGGCCGGCGGATCGCGGAGCTGGAGATGCACTTGGCCCTCTCTCGGGTGAGTTAAACCATCAAACTCTCATTACCCATGTCGGGCTCATCCAAACAATGAATCTGAAAGAGCTTTATATTGCCTGAGGCTGGAGGAATGTTGTTTTCTCAGACAAAAATGTATGATGAGGTAGTATTGACCCATTCGGATATTTTCTATGTGGCATGTGCCCTTCTACAGCACATATTGTCATGAGTTTTCCTTTAGATAACTAGTTCCAAGAGTATGACTTCGGATAGGATTAAACCCTCAATGTATCTTCAGTAAACGCATGTCAAATTATTTAAGGGCTAATAGTCCACTTTTTACTTGACCCCTGCATTACCTTCACTCTGGTTATTGTAGAATATAAATTGCCAGGACCCATATCTTCATTTCCACCTTTCCCCAAATGATACCCTCAAATGTCTCCTGATTGATAAACTTGCTTCCAGAATTGTAGATCCCTTTGTCTCAACCCTCTCAGCTCCACTGTGAAACATTAACAGCTGTAGGTACACCGACCAGATGCCCACACATACACATGGTGCTTACGTTGTGTACATAGAACCAAACGCGGATTGACCCATTTACAAATTGGCAGAGTCTGACTGACTCTAAGCATTTCCAAATTTACCAGCCTATGAGAGGCAACAACTTGTCAGGGTATCTTCAAACCTCCTAGTGTGCTATTGTCTCAGGGTCTCAAACATCCATCCATCTTTCAAATCTCCTCCAGTAGTGGGCTTTTGAAGTACAATTCACAATTTTCTGGAAAGACAAAGGTGAGAGAATGTTCCTATGAACTTATTAACTCTAGTGTTAAGCTGGCTCTGCGAGGATAAATAGGCCTCCAGGTATGTCTTTTTATTGTCAATGTGAAACTAAAGGCCATAAATTTGGAGCAATCCCTAGTGTTCACTTCCAGCTGAACACTGTTGTGTCTGTTTCATCCTGCAGATAATACAGATGTTCGAGGTGAGACCTGACCCCAAAGGGGTGGACGTGAAAGCCATCTCTCGCATCGTCATGGTGGCGGACAGGCCGATTGACCTACAGTTCATCCAGAGGACCAAGGAGCAGTAGCCATTCATAGTCAGCCATTATGAATTCTCCTGTAACCAGTGGGGCCCTAACAGCACCTGCCTTAATTCTTTGCTGAAAGACTTTCTCAGGGGTTTAACAGAAATTCCTTCATAGAAAACTGATCTACACTGAAACTTTGAAGGTGTCTAGCTTTGTCTTTTCTCATCCGAATGAATGCGCGGAGCCCCCCCGAAGCTTGCTGGTATTTATTTTTTAAGAAAAATCCTTACTCTGATAAGTGAAAGCACAAAACATGGAACATATCTAAAATAAACATATTCAGCTTCAGTTTCATCAAGAATTTTGGATAACCTGCCCAGAATTTTCCTCCCAGCTGTGATGGTCTGGTAGAGTTGTTCTCTGTGTCTCCAAACAGGATTTGACCCCTAAGGACTTGGTGTCAAATGGCCAGATGTACAGAGAGACAGTTTACAAATAGGGGTGGGCATAAATCGTAAAAAGAATTGTTGCGTAATATACAATTGTACCAAGATGCATCTATCACTGACAAATTACCAGTAAGGTCTGTTTGGAAAAAAATTCACCTCGAAAATTCAATTTTGAGTTGATTTCAGGTTGATCGCACTTAAAACAAGCCTTGTAGTTTGGTGCTAAAAAATTACCTGAACGGTCTACTCAGGTAAAAAATGTACCTAAAATGCTACTTGCATTCAAAAAATTACCGGAATAGATTCTTGCATTCACGGATGTGGCGTAATCATCGTAATTCCTGTAGATTTTGTTACACAAAGTTGCCATTATTATGGCAAATACTCCAATGTAATAAAAATGACTCCAATGTAATAAAAACTTTCCCCAGGCCTAGTTAGAAACACTGTTTGTGTTGTAAAATCTCCAGTCACAAGACATTGAGACCTACTCAATGAATATTAATGATTAATAAATTCATTTTAATTGGGTAGTTTGCTTTGCCATCCCCTGGGATTGGCTAAAATTACATGTATGGTGACCTACAAGGGATGTTTTTTTAATGCAATCAGTGCTAACAGTTTAAACAAAAACATTTGCTTCTGTAAAAAAAAAAAGTTTCCCTTTTCTAATGCTGTCTAATGAGGACAATCCTCCCCTATTCACATCATATTTCTTTTGAGGATGCAGTAGCATTTCTGTGTTTTGCTACTGAAATTGCAGTTGTAAACCACTATTATATGTTATTGCACTTCACCAAAAATAGGAGATGCCCCTTTCACGTGCCTCTTTATCGTAATTCAGAACGAGTTTGCAAAATGCCTTTCACGACTCAGAAAAGATTTTTCCCAGTCACAAAAGGGTTTCCCAGTCAGGTGTCATTTTACGGTCACAAACCCTGTGTTTTTGCAAATTGCAGTGTGTATGACACAAAATACTTTTTCAGTTGTAATCAATCGTCCCGTCAGCACAAATAGGTAACAATGGGAAGCAAGCTTATGCTCTTCACTCTCCTTGTGTTCCCAGTGTCATGGTAACAATTCTTTAAAAACCACTAATGGTGTATTAGAACTAAAAGACCACCACCACTAAATACTAGTGAAAGATTGTTGCATTGACTCTTAAAAAACGCAATACCACTTTTCTGCACACAAAAGGTCAACAGAGGCACAAATGTGGAAGTCGGCATTTGAATTCAAAGCAGAATTTATAATAATTATTCAACAAAGTGATATAACAAATTCTGTCTGCTCTCCCTGTCGCTACCAGACTTTGGCAGGTTTGATCTCCTGTGCGCGTCTGTATGTGGAGGACTGATATTGGAGCCAGAAATCGGGCTGGACACTTCCATTAATTCAGTCTTTTTAGATTTCACCTCTTGCGCTGTGCTTGTGAAATCTATTGTTTTTAACATATCTTAAGAGACTTACATCCTGCGTTCACTTTTTATTGGTTTGTATGCATGCCAGTTTTCTTTCCTCTGTTCCTATTGGTTGTAGCCTGCTCTCTCTTCTGTGTCTCTCTTATCAGTTTCCCGTGGCCTAACTAATCATTCCCATCCGAGTAGGAGGTTCAAACTTTTTTTTTGGGGGGGGGGGGGGGGGGGGCGGGTGGGGCGGAGGGTTCTTATGATGCAAACTGTTTACATGTTGTTATCTTTCAGTGTAAGCACTTAATATTGATATCTTTTATTGTTAAATAGGCAGTCAGAATTGAAATGACATTTCAGTTAAAGGGGGCTTGATTTAAATGGTGCAGCAGGTGTAGTGGTGCAGGGCCAAAAGCCAGAGGGACCCCACTAAACGCAGATTTTTACTAAATCTTTCTAATACACAGACAGTCACAAGTGCCATTATCTCGCAGGCACGAGGTTTATGATTACAGTTGTGCAGCGGGTGTACTGACACCGGGACCAAAAGCTCTAGGCACAACAATAAAACACCTAATATTTCTATATTTCACTAATAAACAGGCAATTCTAATTGCAGTTACCTTGCAGGCAATAGGTTCATGATTGAAATGGTGCAGCAGGTGCAGTTGCACCAGTGCCAGAAGTTGTCATATCTCCTCTAAACACCAAATATTGCAATATTTTACGACTAAACAGGTTGTCACAATTCCAATTGCCTTACAGTTAAAAGGGGCATGGTTTGAATGGTGCACCAGGTTTGGTGGCAACGCGGTCAAAAGCTCTGGGGATCCCACTAAACATCGATAATTGTTTACTACTAAACAGGCAGTCATAAGGGCAGGCACTAGGGTCCTAATTTCAAAGGGTGCAGCATGTGCAGTGGCACTGGGACCAAAAGCTCTAGCCACCCTACTAAACACTGATTATTTACTATTTTTTACAACCAAACAGGGAGTCACAAGTGCAGTTAGCTTGCAAGATCTAGGGTCATGATTTAAATGGTGCAGAAGGTGTCAAACTCTGCTAAATACAAAATATGTATATATTTTACTACAAAACAGACAGTCACAAATGCAGTTATCTTGCAGGCAGTATGATCATATTTACAATGGTGCAGCAGGCGCAGTGGCATCCGGCGCAGACGTTGTCAGAACTCCTCTAAACACCTGATATTGTTATATTTTAGTACTATACAGGCAGTCACAATTGCAGTTAATAGGGGCATGTTTTGAATGCTGCAGCAGGTTCAATAGCATCATGGTCAAAAGCTCTAGGGATTCTACTAAACACCAATTGGTGCTGGCATAAAGGCAGTTATCTAGTAGGCAATAGGGTCATGATTTCAATGGTGCAGCAGGTGCTGTGGCACCAGGATCAAACGGTCTCGGCACCCCACTAAACACTGATGATTGCAATATTTTACAACTAAACAGGCAGTCACAAGTGCAGACAACAGGGTCATGATTTAGGTGGTGCAGTGGCAGTGGGCCAAACATTGTCAGAACTCCTCTAAACACCTAATATTGCTCAATTTAACTACAAACTTGCCGTCACAATTGCAATTATCTTGCACTTAAAGGGGCCATTATTTGAATAGTGCAGCAGATGCAGTGGCACCGTGGTCAAAATCTCTAGGGACTTGAATAAACACAGATTATTGCTAAATTTTATTACTAAACAGTCCAAAGTGCAGTTATCTAGTAGGCAATAAGGTCATGATTGAAATGGTGCAGTGGCACTGGGGACAAAAGTTGTCATAACTCCTCTAAACGCCAAATATTGTTATATTTTACTACTAAAGAAGCAGTCACAAGTAATGTTGTCTTGTAGGCTCTAGGGTCATGATTTGAATGGTGTAGCAGATGCAGTGGCACCGGGGCCAACATTTTTCAAACTCCTCTAAACACCAAATATTGCTGTATTTTACTACTAAACAGGCAGTCACAAGTGCAGTTACTGTGCAGGCAATAGGTTTGATTACAGTGGTGCAGCAGGCACAGTGACACCGAGACCAAAAGCTCTAGGCACACCACTAAACACCTAATATTGCTATATTTTACTACTAAACAGTCACAAGTGTAGTTACCTTGCAGGCAAAAGGATCATGATTTGAATCGTGTAGCAGGTGCAGTGGCACCAGGGCCAAAAGGTGTCATTACTCCTCTCAACACCAAATATTGTTATGTTTTACTACTAAACAGGCAGTCATAAGTGCTGTTATCTAGCAGGCACTAGGGCCATGATTTCAATAGTGCAGCTGCACCATGACCAAAAGCCCTAGACACCCCACTAAACACTGATTATTGCTATATTTTACAAATAGACAGTCACTAGTGCAATTATGTTGCAGGCAGTAGGGTTATGATTTGAATGGTACAGCAGGTGCAGTGGCACCAGCCTAAAAGTGGTGGAACTTTTTTTCTTACATTAAGGCTGCACAGCATTTACTGGCTGCATGCATTTAAAACGTGTTTGTTTAACTCTGCTTTAGTGGGTGGAACATTTAACACATTTTCACATTCTTTATAATATTGTTTTGCTAATAAAATAGCATTTTTTTCTATGTCATATGTTTGTCGCTAATAAAATCAACTTTTTTCTGGTATATGTGTTTGCTGTTGGAAAATCATATATCGTGAATCCGAATGAAGTGATTACAGTGCTTTACATGAGCACGCTCCGTGGTGCTCCGAAGGGATGTTTAACCTCTTTTATCCATTGGAACAGTTTCTGTATAACATTACTTGGTTGTAAACACGGTTTAGTGCCTGTTCTAAAAGTATTCCTCAAGTTTTGTGAATACAGCTGTTCCTTCTACTGGCCGGGAAGAGAGGCTGTATAGTTTCAAGAGCATTGTTGTCCGATTGCGTCAAAGATTGTCTTTGTGAGCAAGACATTTTGGTGACCTTATGGGATTTGTGCTGCTGTTCTTTTGCAGAAGGTATCTATTATTTTGGAATACTTTTAAATTTAAAAAAAGAAACAGATTTTTTCTTCTTTGGTGTGAGTTCTCCACTTTTTTGACAGCAAGCATCTAGCTTAGTAAGCAGTTAGGTGGTGAGACTGGCCTATTTTTTTAACTGGACTTTACAGGGCAGATTGTATTGTTCAAGCACCAAAAACATGTAAATAATTTGCAGAATTTTCCTTTGGCCATATAAATAAGCAAGGTGGTAATTTAGCAATATTCTGTGAACTGAAGCAGGAGTTATTTCCTCATAGTGAGAATGTTGACTTTCATCTTTCCGTGGATGCAAAATGCATTCATATTTATTTACATACTTTTAATGCGTAGTTAAGGGTTTGATTTGTCCAAAGTAGTTCAAACAGCCTCTTGTATTTTGGTTGTTATATAATATAGATTATTGCAACTGCTCATTCCTAAAACAGATAAAGTGCAGTTATCTAACATGCACTAGGGTAATTGTTTTAATAGTGAAGTGGGTGCAGTGGCACTGGGACTCATAACAAATACAGTAGTTATTACATCATGCAAAGTTCGAAGTATATGGCACAATCATTGAAAATGTCAGTGTACTGTTTAAAAAAAGAAAATTGTGAAACCATAAGTAACACCATGCCAATGAGAAAGCTCATTATTGTTTCGGAGTTTATGTTCATGCTTAAGTTTTTTCACAATAATAAAAAACAAATGTGCACTGCAAAATAATAAAAAAGACTTTGTAAGAAATATGTAATAAAATATGTAATTAAAAAAAGTTCCTATCTCAATAAAACAATAATCTCACTTTGTGTGTTTCTTTTACTTATATTGCACAACTGCTCAAATGCTCTTTTGAAAAATGTAAGGAGAATTTGTATTTGTTTATCCTTACCATAGACAATAACCAAACAGCACTGTTTCCTTTAGCTATTGTTATTTTGTTTTTTTGAATTTGCAAAAGCAGTGTCTACGCTGTACTTGTATGGTTTTTCATCCATCCTTTACCTATTCTCCCTTAGCTGCACCACTTTCAGCCTACATTTTAGGTACATGTGTTTTTTTTAATCTTTGTCCCCCACCATTTACCATCTCCCCATTTTATAATACCACTAATAACATCACAATGAATTGCCCTTTTAACATAAGTCATAAGTCATAACACTTTAACAGACTTTCTGAAACTGAGCAAGTTACAGCTTACAACAAAAAAAACGTATTATTAATCACATAGGCGAAACCTAATGCTTGTTTAGTATTCACTATTGTATGTCTTGGAAGGAGTCTTTGTTGTGTAGCATTTTAGGACCCTAGTGTAATTTTCCCAATTCATGTTCTTATATAGGTATAAATCACCATATCCTTATATAGGCATATAAATCATAACCATATTTAGACATAGCTGATGCAGTCCAAATACGGCATGGCTACTTCCACTAGTTCCGAAAATCCACAACGATTTCTTGGAAAACTCGGCTTCAGCAGCTAGGGACTTCCCCTTGCTTGAATATTGATTTGTCCAAGAACTCAAGGAGCTTTCGAAGAACTGAGACTATTTGATGACGTTATTATGTCCACCTTTACGTCAAACTTGGCACCTTCAAGGTAAAAATATACCCACACTCGCCCTAGCAAACACTAGGTGGTTTGGAGCAGTTCGACTATCTACTTGCCCGATGCATCCTGCTACAGCAAGTGCCGAAGGAAGCCGACCCTCCAGCAGACGCACTAAGAGAAACGCTGTCTTTTCTCCTGCCGAGAAATCCAGCTCCAGTGTTTCCAAGCTCCCCTTGCGGGGTGTTGGGAAATCGAGTCCTGAGACAGTGAGATACCAGACCTCCTTCATTCTAAACCAAGGTACGGAGCTGATTAGACCCTAAGAGAAATCTTGCATTGATTCTTGGCAAAAGAATACTGAACTTATGCTACACCACACTTACTTCTTCCCTCGTACTAGACTTAGGTTAGGGACATCGGGGTAGGCATTTTCAACGCAACTTTTACCACGCAGTGCCTTTACGACGCAACTATTACAACGCATGTCATTACAACGCATAGCGCTGGGGGGCGCTCTAGGATAGAGGGAATAGATTTCATTTACTATCCAACACCTTCCCTACTATCCACGGGGACTGGAGTTGGAATAGTAAATTAAACTATTCACTATCCAGCACCCCTTAACGCTATGCGTTGTAACATCATGCGTTGTAACATCATGCGTTGTAAAAACTGCGATGTAAAGGCATGCGTGGTAAAAGCATGCGTTGTAATGTCATACAACCATTTTAGAAGCACTAGTTGAGTACTTTTAGTCTTTATTTATTCATGAATGTATTTTATGGCTTAGAAACCATACCATGCATTTACAATATTATTTTATAATACTCTTCTTGCTGTAGGCAATATACTTTACAGCCAGTATTACGATTGTAGCAGTTCATTTCTTCTGCATGAAAAAGAAGACTGTTCAATAAATACTTTTATTGAAAACGCCCGTCTCTCTATTTCTCTGCTCCTCTGGTGAAACGAAGCATGCATGAATGACTGAGTAAAATATCTATCTATTGTTTCCACAACTCTGAAGATCAGTTTTATCTTGGGGAAACAAAGTTGTCATGTTTATGCAGTTGTCAGAAACTAATCCCTTCTTGTGAATTCGAGAAAGTTTCTAGTGACCCTCTGAGCTAGCTGGCCCTCACAATTGTCTAATATATTTGATAGAAACCTTGTCGACGTAAGTCCTACGTCACATCTATAGGATATATTATTCCAATGCGCAGAGCCTATTGGGAATATAGGAACTAAAGAGTATACACTTGCAGCAAGCATTGTCTGTTTTTTTCTCATTTGGTTGATTTACACTTTATGACCCAGGTTAAGTGAAACATAATTGTAGGATTTGTGTCCTGTGACCTCAAGAGACCTCCATCTTTTGGTGGTGTCTTTGTGACAGAGGGCATCACAGGTAACAGTCCTTACCCTCTCCAGCCTTTCCCTGGACATGCTGAGAGTAGAAGCTAAAAGACAGACATGATGCCTGCCATACAACTGTGCAGGGAGGGTGTGGAATCATGGAGGGTCCCTGTGATGCAATGGAGAGGTAGATTGGTTGAGGGGGAAGTTACGTTAGTCTTTTCAGTGCCTGCTGAATTAAAATAAAAAAGTTAAACATGCAACTTACTAAGTTTAGCAAGGGTACAGGTTTATCTATGGTAATGGGTGTACACACGGGCAAAAGAAGCATAACAAATGACAGACTGCACAGAAACAATCTGTACACTTTTGTGTATTTCTTAAAGCGGCTTTGTCAATTTGGGTTTTTCTCTGTACCTTGATGATCCCTATCAGTAGTAGCACAGTCAGCAGAAATAAAGGACTGGAATGTGGTTCAGGTTAATTACCAGTGGCTGAGATTTATTCAGGCATTCCAGTAAACACTTCTTTTTCTAAGTAGTTACAAATGTGGTTGTTGTCTTTGTCTGTACCATCCTGGCATTTGTTGAAGTTGGGTCTCTCTGCTGTGGGGGCAGCTGTTGTCATTGTTGGTGCTCTTGCTGTCATGGTAGCTATTTTTCCCCCTGTGTTCCAACTGTGGTGTCTGCTGTTGTCCATGGTATGGTGGTGGTTATTATTGCTGTTGTTGTCCTGAGGTGGTGGCAGCTTTAGTCGTTGCTGAAATCCTTGCTGTGGTTAAAGCAGTGGCTGCTGCTTTGGTCCCAGCTGTGCAGGTCTTGTGTATCCCAGGGCTCTGTCCAGGTCTACAAGGTTTGTATTCTCAAATCATGGGTGCAGGGACTGAGTTCAGTGCACCATCACTTGAACAGGAATGCCAGGTTACTGTAGCCCTGCCCACTCACCTGAGCATTCCTCCAGGCATGGGGTTTGCTCTTTCCGCGATACTAACAGTCCCTTGAAGGGTTCAGAGAAGCAGCGGCAATGCCTACGATTGTTCATTCATGGGTTACACACTCGAGGATCACTAGAAACAAGATATGCATGTTGAGGTATATTTATTTTAAAAAGGTTATTTCAAAATGGCTGAATCTATTGCACACAATATTGTCTGGTAACATTACAGAAGATAAAAAAATTAGAAAGAGCAAAGCTTTTCAAAAACACTGAAAACAACAGGTAAAAGTTGTATCATCACAATTTGTAGCCCAACACCGTCACTGAGCTACTTCTGTGAGTTATGCTAGTTCTGGCAGATGAATAAATAACAACTCTATTTCTCGAGGTTCAGAGGTGATGTACATACCTGGGACAACAAGGGTTGTCTCCTCTTTGGAATATCTTGGCAGCTATTTCGAGCACAGGGCGAAAGTGTCTGTTTGAGATCACACTTCTGGCATCGGTCAGTACAGCTAGAGCCTTGCAAGAAGGGAACAGCTTTGGTTTAGGCTGTGGAATCTCCAGTCACACGACATTGCAACCTACTTAATGAATATTAATCATTAATACATACATTTTAATTAGGTATGTTGCTTTGCCATCCCCTGGGATTGGCTAAAATTACATGGATGACGACCCACAAGATATTTTATTTTTAATGCATCCAGTGCTAACAGTGTTAAAGAAACCTTTGCTGCTTAAAAAAAAAGTTTCCCTTTTCTAATAACATTTGGGTGTAGCCGGTTGTGATCCTCAAATTAGAAGTTGTCCAATGAGTACAATCCTCCCCTATGCAAATCCTTTACCACTTCCTTTGAGGACGCAGTAGAATTTCTGTGTTTTGCTACTGAAATTGCAGTTGCAAACCTCTGATATGTTATTACACTTTACAAAAAATAGGAGATGCCCCTTTCACATGCCCTCTTTATCACAATTCAGAACGAGTTTACAAAATGCCTTTCACGACTCAGAAAAGATTGTTCCTAGTCACAAAAGGGTTTCACAGTCAGGTGTCATTTTCCGGTCACAACCCCTGTGTTTTTGCAAATTGCAGTGTGAATGACACAAAATACTTTGGTACATCCAGCCCTTTATTTTGTTTTCAGTTGTAATCAATCGTCCCGTCAGCACAAATAGGTAACAATGGGAAGCTTATGCTCTTCACACTCATCGTGTTCCCCCCAGTGTCATGGTAACAATTCTTTAAAAACCACTAATGGTGTATTAGTACTAAAAGACCACCACTACTAAATACTGATGAAAGATCGTTGCATTTACCCTTGATATGCACAATACAATTATTCAGTTATGTGTTTGAAAACTTTCATGCACACAAAAAGGTCAACAGTAGCACAAATGTGTAAGTCACCATTTGAATTCAAATCAGAATTTATAATGATTATACAACAAAGTGAAATAACAAATTATTTCCACAAAGACGCTTACACACCATATGTTTGAAAAAACAATGCGTTTTGATCCCTTACATAAGGTTGGTGTAGTGCTCTTTCTCAGCGCAAATAATGCATTTGTGTAATACATTTCCTAAAATGTAAAAAGTAAGATGAATTTAGTTACCATAATCAAAATACTAACTTACACAACAAGCTGAATTAATTCAAATGAATCAGTTAGGTTCTGCCTCTGAATAATGTATATTCTCCTTGTTATTTGGGTGAGTTTGCTCATATTTTTTATACAATAAAGCTCCACTTCTTAACATGAATCATTTGGGATCTGTTTACTCCTAGAGAAATAAGTAAAGGAAATGCATGTTTTTTGCATGGTGCCCTTCTTTATACATAATACATTTACTCAGACAGTAGCTACTGTTATACACAATAGTGTTTCTAAACTTTTTGAGACTAGCTTGAATGCTTGTAACCAGGAAATGTGTACTCGCCTTATCCGCCTCTATTCGTCCTTGCTTGACCAGCTTCATCCCACATGGTTGCGCCATCCTCTTGGTGTTCGACTTCTGCTCACATTGAGTCTTGCGATGGTCTCATCCTAATGCTTCATGCGCAATGTTCTGTTTCTCACCTTCATCGAACGCCTCGCCATTTTATCGCATATGCACATCTGTTGGAAAGTTCTACCCAAGTGATTTCAGTCACGCACCTTTTGGTACTTTACAAGACATTGATTAAAATGAATGTACAGGAATTGCTCTGCTTTTACTATTCAAACATGAGAAAGTGATGGTATAAACTGCTTGGGCCAATGCTTGATTACTGGTGAGTCCTCTGGGTAACATCTGTACCAATGGGTATCAGCTCCCTCACACTAATGGAGAAGAAACAGACATAGGTAAGTCACTCTTGCCCTAAAAGAACAGCCCAGCCCAATTAAGTCAAAGGGCACAACACCTCACAAAAAACATGTTGTCCCTAGCAGGCTGCAGCTGTGTGCTGCCTTGCCATAGTTGGTTCCCTTTGTATTGTGTTTTATTTATATGGTGTTTTCTTTCCTTTTGATGGGGCCTCAAAGCACTTTTGAGATGGTTGATTGAGTAGCTTCTATATTTGTTGTGCATGGTTGAAGAGGCCAGGGTGGCAGTCCAGGGCCTACCTTAGGGGTGACATATATGTATTATGTTTGGCCTGACAAAAGGTTTACTTTGCCAAGTCGTAATTGCATTTTAAAACCGCACACTCAGGCTCAGAAAATGGCTTCCTGGCCGAGCGCTCGGCTGGGTGCCGTCCACTGCGCCGCACCAATCACAACACTGCCATTGCAGCATTGTGATTGGCTTAGGGGAGCAGGAGGGAGGCTGCCTAACTAAATTGATACTTGTATAGCGCACTACTCCCCACAAGGGTCTGAAGGCGCTTGTACGAATACCGCTGTGGAACCCATCCTGGCTTTCCCTGTGAGGCGTCCACTCCTGGGCACGCCCAAGGTGGAGGCCAGGCATCCTTAGCGTTGTGGGGGCCGTTGTGGAGATTAAGCAAGCTATTGCCCAGAGTTGCAGAGTGGGACTCCATGATTGGAATAGGCACACGAGCTTCGGAAATGGAGCCTTATTGGGATTGACCACTTGGGGGACGTCTGGAAGGGCGGGAAAATGTTGGACTTCAACACCCTGCGGGAGCAGTTCCAAATGGGGGGGAAGGGGTATCTCCGCTACCGACAGCTACGCCATGCGCTTTATTGCCATATGAAAGAGGGTTCCACAATACCAGAATACTCGCCACTTGAGGATTGTCTCCTCCTAGACCCCATGATCGATAAGGCACTCTCTCTGACTTATCGGAAACTGATTAACAACTCTCCAGACTGTTTGGGCCCTCTATGAGAGGCTTGGGAATCTGACGTAGGCCTATTAGAGGACGACGACTGGGCCACAGCCCTACAAAGTCCCCGGGAAGCAGCTCTAAGGGCACGGTTCAGGCTGATTCAGCTCCGTATTCTCCACAGATCCTATTCTTCCCCAATGGCTCAAGTTCGCATGGCAACTCTGTGACTGATGAATGTGTGTGGGGCTTTGGAGAGAAAGAGTCTTTCTTCCATATATTATGGACATGCCCCAGTATTCAAACGTACTGGGACGGCATAACCTGAGTGATGACGACAGTGGTAAGTGAGAGTGTGCCGCTAGAACTGAGGTGGCTCATCCTGGGAGTGACGGGAGAGATGACATGGCAGCAATGGGCCAAGGCTGGGCTGGTCTAGGTGGGAGGGGTGGCCAAGAGAAACATCGCCTGAGCATGGGGGGCAGTGGAAGCCCCCACACTAGCAGCTTGGAAGAAAGATCTAGACTGGTGCAATGGGGCAGAACAGGTGATATATCAGAGTTGGGGTTGCCCACCTAAAGGTGAAAAGATATGGGGTGCTTGGGCGAAGTATAGAGGCCAATGGTAGACGCCATGAGGAATGTTTCACACTTGCTTGGTAGAGGTGATGTTATTGTGTACACCAAGAGAATGAGGTTGTCTAATAGCCTGTAACTATGATGAATTACGCACCATGTACCACAAAACCTGTTACACATGTTTCTCCTGCAATGTCAATTTGAAAATGATGTTGAGTTGAACTCTGTAATATGTTCAATAAAAAGATGTTTTAAAAAAAAAATAAAGAATATCATTGTCATCTTTATGTACTATGTCTGCTTAATACGGCTCAAACGTCATGATCATTTCTATGTACTATGTTTGCTTAATACAGCACATGTGAAATCTTTCATAATTACACAATTGACTATTGAAATCATTAAAAAAAACAGAGACCACTTGTGTGATCAATCTAAACTAGATGTTGTATTATGTTTCGTACCTTTTTTAAGTTAAAAAAATAATTTTATTTTGTAAAAGGAGAGAAGAACAAGGTGTCAATATAAAGTACAAAAAGAGTATAAAATATAGGTACATTAGTAAGCAATGGGCATAATACAGTTACAAACAATAATAAAATCTAATCATGAGCATCAGAACTAAATAAAGTGTAGACAATAATTGTAGAAATACGATTATGTAAAAGGAAGTACATATAATTGGTAATGAAGGAGAAATGCAATGTGGGGGGCATTTAAGGGGGTTTGAAGACTTCTTGCTGTGAAGGTTGTGGGTGAAATGAGCGTTTAGCACATACATCAAGGTAAAGCGTAATAGGAAGCCATAAGTCCATGCGTTTTGCTGCCATGTTAGCAGGAAAAACAAAGGCAGTGTCCAGTCTATGATTGTGGCAAACATTATACCACCATGCTTTAAAGGAGATGTTAGAAAAGTTCTTCCAGTTGACTGTAATCTGCTGAAACGCAACAGCTAACAATATATCAATGATCTGAGTGTTAAGTTCAGCATCCTCCCAACAAGGAGAAAGACTTCCTAGGAAAATGTTAGTGTAAGAAAAAGGAATGCAAGTGTGGAAAATTACATTAATTTGAGCTCAAACCTGCAACCAAAAATCGTGAACAGATTTACATAGGAACAGCATATAAAATAAAGTTGCTTGCGGGGAAGAACATGACCAGCAAATGTGTGGAGTGGCTGGAAAGCGTTTATGGAGGTCAAATGGCGTAAAAAGAAGTCTATTGTAAATGAAGAACAAGGATTGTGTCAGGGTCGCTGCTCTAGAAGACTTGCGAATCTTATTCCAGATCTTATCCCATAAAGGAATGGACCAAGATGTGGCAAGATAGTGTTCCCAGCATTCCTCCACTTTAGATTTGGGTCTAATGGAGTCTTTAGTGGGAAGGTGTTTGTAAATAGAGGAGGCTTTAGGAGTAGTGCGCAGAAAGGAATGAAGTAGTGAGGCAGGGGCGGGGGAAGAAGAAGGGAGAGGTGCTTGCAAAAGGCGGGTGTAAGTTGCCACTACAGTGTTGTATTTCTATCTAGGACCCTAATTCGATATTCCCGATTCATGCCTTTATGTGGTTATAATAAATAGTATCCTTATAAAGGCATAAGAATCATATCCATATTCAGTAATAGCACATGCAGTCCAAAGCACGGCAAGGCTACTCCGATAGACTCCTAGAAAGCAAAACACGTTCTTTAAACAAACCAAGCCTCCAGCAGCCCGGGAATCCCCCTCCTGCTTTTGTTTTGATTTGCACAAGAACTCCTAGAGTCCAGCAAGAACTGTTAGTTATTAAAGATCGTCTTATGTCCAACCTTACGTCAAACCCGACACCTTTCAGGTATAAATATACCGACGTTGCCTTAAGCCAGAGGTCTTCAAACTTTTGTAGGTTGAGCCCCCCCCAGTTGAATTTTTTTAGATGCTGGGCCCCCCCACCACCTGACAAAAATTTGTGGAATCTGGGACACTACATAATCGACTGCCACGCGCATATCACGAGCCATATTCGTCAAATAATGTTCTACACAACAAGAATGTTTAGTAAACTACAGGTTTGTGAGTGGGTGTGGTGAAATGACAGAGGCTTATTATACAGTTCAAAACACAATTTTCCAAGATAAAATGTGTGCAAATTGTTTTTACTAGGATGCTTTGTTCCACACATGACATAGATTAACAATAACACCACCAACATAAATGTGAACGGTGTGCATGTTTTTTACCTCAGACGGTCAATCTGTGGATGGATATTTGCTACTGCCATCCTCCGGTTGTGCTCCACATCTAGTCTTAAACGGTACTCAGTCCGCTGCAGGCTCATGGTTGCCCCATACCTGTAACCTCCAATATTCCAAGCCTATGCACCACAGTGTCATTAACTATCTAGCAAAGCCTCTTGCTAGGGTCAAAACTGCTAGCGCCGGTTTTCTCCACTCTGCATTTTACTGGCACCTCTGCAGGCACAGTGTCTTGGGCCACGTCATGGTGAAGTTACAAGACTAAGGGAAGACACACCAGAAGCAGGTGTGTCAGAGGTCAAACGTGCAGCACTGAGGTATGTTGGTATGGCCCAAAGCAAGGTGGCATCCTTTTCATTTAATGCTCAAAAGGCTTGGCAGTTCTGAGCAGCTCAGAGCTGCAGTGCCTGTATGCCCTCTGTTAGTAAGGACTGCAGTCACGCAGTCTGTCTCCGGCTAATAGTATATGGGTTAATCAAACAGTGAGGGGGGAAGAGGGTGAGGGTGGTGAACGAATGGACCAGGCAGCCAACACAGCAATAATAACTGAACTAATGCCTGCCTTGAGGCTGGTCGCCTTGCAGCTACCTTGTACCCTGAGAAAGAGCCCCTTCCGGTGCCCCTGCCTTGCTATGGACGCCAGCAGCACTGAATTGAGAGAACCCGGAAAGCAGCACTGGAGCCATTCTTGCACATTCAGCGTTTCCCACTCACTGGTAAGGTTGCTAAATACTGCCATACTGGCCATTTGTTCGTGACGATTTAAGGCTTAAGTATGACCAAATTTTCAAAAAAGATTGTCTTCATAACGTCTATACATTTTACAATGGACTTTGCCTTTATTTACTTTAATTAAGAGACAGTTATCTTTAACTTCGCAGCTTTCAGAACACTGCAAAGTATGCACCGATGAGGGGGAAAATCTCGGCTTTTTGTATGAACCCAGCGCGAGCCAAGAAAATACAATACAGATCTTGCCACTTAACACCAAGTACGATAATGTGGCCCATCCGTAGCTGCTTCCTGTTGTGTATTTCATGTGAATTGTAACACTGTGAAACGTGACTTGTTAATCCTAAACACTTTGCATACTGAGATTACTAGTTTTCTCTTTTCCTAGCAGAATGAATGCACATACAATTTCCACAGTACAAAATGAACCTAGTTATGAAAAGCAGATGTTTTTTGATCAATAGGAAGTGCTCTGCAGCAGTTTAAAGATCTTTTTCGAGTTTCTCACAGCTCAAAAGGTTATAATTCGTAATATTTATCCATTCCCATGGACTTCATTGCTTTGTTTTGCTCGTGAGGAATTGTCACTTATAGTGGTTGAAACGCCACTCATAACTGCAATGAAATAAAAAAAAATGTCACACATAGCAATCTGAAACCTTGGCAGCTATGTCTTGAGCAGCACATGAAGAAAGGAAAGCCTGTGAGGCGGCGCAGACATGAGGCTTGATTGATCACAAATTTTGGACCGGGAAGGGCTTGAACTGAAATGCTTCAGCTGCGGTGGGAGGCAAGGAGACTCCTCTGAAACCAAAGGTGAAGGAACAGAACTGTCTTCCTTTGCTTTCAGTTTAACAGAGGAGACTTCCTGCCTCCCACCGCAGCTCTAACAATTAACCCCCTCCTGGGGCGGTGATTAACAGAGAACAGCATGAGCTGGTCGGCCGATGATTTCCCCTCCCTCCCCTCTACCGGAGTTCTCTAGTGAAAGACAAATGTAAGATTTTCTGGTGGAGTGCGCGCCCCCCCCTGGGATGGTGTCACGCCCCCCTGGGGGGGCGCGCCCCACAGTTTGAAGAACTCTGCCTTAAGCAAACACACGGTGGTGGGGAGCAGAGTGACGTTCTACTTGTCCGAGAGCCCAGCTGATGCGAGAGCCGAAGGAAACCGCCCCTCCCCTTTGACGCACTGGAGAAACTGCCTTTTCTCACGCTGAGAAAATCCAGCTCCGGTGTTCCCAAGTTACCCTCACGGGTTGCTGGGAGACGGAGTCCTGAGAAGCGAGATACAAGACCTCCTTCATTCTATAACCAAGGTACGGAGCTGAATAAAACCGTAGAGAGAATTCTTGATTCAGATACTTGGCAAAAAACCTAACTTTAACTTAAAACTGCTACTTACTTACTCCTTCCCACGCATTAGGCTTAGGTCAGGTACACTGGGGATGGCGTATCTTAGAAGCACCAGTTGAGTTTGTTTAGTCAATGTTTTTATGTATATATATGTATGTATACATATTTTATATATTTTAAAGTATCATATGGCTAAGACACCATATGAATGCTTTTACAGTATTATTTCATAATACTACTTTTACTGTACGCACTTTACTATATGATACGTATTGCAATTGTGGCAATTCATTTCTCTTGCATGAGAAAGACGACTGCTCAATAAAATAACACCTTTTATTGAAAAAGCCCGTCTCTCTATTTCTCTGCAATCTGGTGGAACTAAGCATGCACGATTGACTGAGTGAAATAGCCGTCTATTGTTTTCACACAACTCTAGAGATACACTCTTTAATTTGAGGGAGCAAAGTTGTTTATGCGGTTGTCAGAAACTGAATCCCTTCTGGTCTAATCAGGGAAGTTCACTCCTCCCTGCTCATTCGAGAAAGTTTATAGTGACCTCTGAGCTAGCTGGCAAACCTAAATTAAGTCTAACATAGTCAGTAGAGACCTAGATGACCTAAGTCCTACGTCTACACTGCTGTTTATGTTATTCCAATGCGCAGAGCCAACGTTGGGTAAGGCGATAATCTTATGCAAGACACTAGAGTAACTCAGTCGTGCTTTTCACACAGACCCCTTTCTCCCGTAAAAACTCCAATAGACGTCTGGAATGGGTGAAAGGTTAAAATCTGCCCGAACTTAGTAGGATGAGAATCCTATGTATTAGTTCTTGGTTTAGTCAACATTGAAGGATACAGTGTTCCAAAATATTGTGTACCTAATCTTTGCTTCCTTGAAACTTGATCTGCAACAAAACTTTCTGTCAGTAAAATGGGAGAAAGTGAAGACGAAAGAGAGAAAGAAGCATTAGCAGCTCGACTCTTAGCGGAAGACTCAAGTCTTCAAGAAAATCACCCGAATGCTATAATCATTCCGGTCAATATAAGAAGAACTATAAGTCTTAAACTTATAGAGAATGGACTATCACCAAGAGGTGGTACTGTCATATTTGTGATAGAGGCACATGAGTTTCGGCAGGCGGAGGCATTCTATTCATGGACACATTTTCCAGCAGCACACGCTGTGACAAAAGACTTCCACTATTACAAAATAGAGGAACCTCCGGATATATACACTCCTTTTGAGGATATTGAAATCCCAGTAACATACCAAGAGCACCTGCTCTGGTTTAAAGGCGCCCTAAAACATCAAAATCACATCACCAGGCACGGTCCACTAGGTAGACCAGGAGCCACGTGGCCTGTTCTAGCCAGCTACACACCACACCTAGACATTGAAAAAATGTCAAGCAAAGAACTCCTAGTTAAACTAAAATAATTAACAAAAGCATACAGAGAATTAGTTCAATTGGCAAGGGACGATGTAAAGCACCTCCAGAAATTGAAGGAGACTGATATAACATACCAACCATTTGAGCTTGCTAAAATCATAGAAAAATCCTATGAAGAGTTAGGAAGAGATAGTTTGGGTGGTAAACCGGTAAAACCCCAACTAATTGAAAATCCTGAAAAAACCTATATTAAAAATAATGTAAATACTCCAAAAAAGAGCTGGGATGGTAATAAACAATCCACTCCCAGAGAAAAACAATTCCATTCCAGAGGAAGGTCTCCCCAACAGAGGAATAAATCACTGGTTGGAAGAGACCAATCTCCCCAAAGTGAACCCTCGGAAAAAAGATATAACCTTAGAGATAGGGATAAAATAAGAAAACCTGACAGATATCAAGACATTGATACACGTCCCTCTCGATCCTTCTCACTCAATCTTTCTCGATCTTCCTCACAGAAATCGGAAAGAAGAGGACGGTCAGAACACAAGGAAGAGCACTTCAAGTCCAAAGACAAGGAACCTGCTCATCAAAGTAAGAAATCCCAATTCCCCAGAAAGAAGGTAGCAAGTATTAAAATCAAACATGCCGAGGATTCTGAGGACACAACTGAAAAACGGAAAGTGGACCCCAACAATGCTAGACAGCGCAGCAGAAGTGACCATAGCTCGCAAGATCCTGATGAATCTTCTGGAGACAGTGGACACGAATGAATACATTCAGGTGGAAACTGCAGACACACGAGTTAGTGTGCCCCATATACTACATGAAATAACATTACGTATAGAGGGAGATAAAATTAGGAAAATAAAAGGTCTCTTTTGGGAAAATCTTTCTAAAGGCTATGACATCCTGTAGCTGAAAAAGACTGGCCACCAGATTTTGTCAGGGAGTGCCCTCATGGCGAAGAAATGATTATGCCTGCCCTCTGAAATCATATCCCAATTCATAAAAAATACACATTTGCAAGAAAATGGGTGGTGGCCCAAGCCCCTGCGTTATACAAAAATCATGTAGGATGGGATGAGGATTCTTCTCACCACAAAATTCAGTTAAAAAATCAACCGACTGCACAAAGACAGTACCCAGTTAAACAAGAAGCTACAAAGCAAGTCAAGGAGATCTTAGATCAACTTGAATACCAAGGGGTGATTGAAACATGCACCTCACAAATGAATAATCCTTTGTTTCCTGTCTCCAAGCCAGACGATTCATATTATCTAGTTTTGGACTACAGACATTTAAACTCCTGCTGTAAAACATTTGCAGTACAAAATTCACACAGTGAAGCACTAATGAACAATATCGTGCGCAAAAAATATAAAACAACATTAGACATTTCAAATGGATTCTTCTGTCAAAACATAGCACCTGAAAGCAGGTGCTTGACCGATTTCTCAATAATGGGGTCGCAAAAACAATTTTACCGACTCCCACAGGGATTCAAGAATAGCCCAGGATTATTCTCAGCAAGGGTAACAGAATTACTACATATATATGACGATGAGGCATTATCATATGTCGATGACATCTATCTGACAGACGATGACCTGGAAACTCACTTAAAAAGAGTGAACACCATAATTCTTGGGTTCGCATCCAGAACCTAAACAGGTCGTAAAAAACCTAGGAATCCGATTGGATCAGGAGCTCTCACTGAAACAGCATAACAATTACGTTGTGGGTTCATGCTTCCACGTAATTGGCCTTCTACGAAAAGTGTTCCCACTACTCCCTGACTCAGTCAGAAAAACATTGGTGCAGGCTCTTGTCTTAAGCCGTATAGATTATTGCAATGGCCTGTTTCTGTCTGCTAACAAAGGAGTTCTGGCAAAACTCCAAGTGGTTCAGAACACTGCAGCTCGGCTGGTCCTAAACTCCCCTCCCAGAACTCCTTCCAAACCACTGCTGGCGAAACTTCATTGGCTGCCTGTTCAACAAAGACCCAAATTCAAAGCATGCTGCATAATTAAAAAAAGCCTTAATGGATCCGGCCCTGTATATCTAGTAAACAAATTCACTCCCTATATTCCCACATGCTCCCTCTGGTCCAGTGACCAAGGCCTACTATGTGTCCCCCGGGCAAAGAAGGTTAGACACGGTGGCATGGCTTTGTCTGTGGCTGGGCCCTCTTTATGGAACAGTCTCCCCAGAGCTCTCAGACAATGCTCAGAACATTTATAATTTAGGAAACAACTTAAAACTTTTTTGTTCCAATTTTAGCATACATCTACCTGGTTTTCCTCCCCCTTTGTTGTTGAGGCTGCCAAAGGCGCAGAGATACTCCTCCGGCAGTCGAATCTAGCGCGATACAAACCCGCAAATAAATAAAAAAATAAAAAAAATAAAGGGTTACAAATTCAACTTTAAAAAGTCAAGAATTGCCCCTCTAACCGTCCTATGTTTAGGATATGAATTATCAAGTGAAGGCAAAAGCCTGGCAGACGACTTCTTAGAGAAGTGTGCAGTACTCCAAGCACCAAAAACGCTAAGAAATTTACAATCAATACTAGGCTTCCTGAATTTCGGTAGAACATACATTCTAAATTATGCGGAGAGGGTTAAACCTCTCTATGAATTAATAAAACCTGATTTTAAACAAATACATTGGACTCAAAAACACAGACATTTTGAGATCATTGCAAACAGACATGTTAACTAAAACAAAATTGCAAATTGCAAAATTTGCGCAATCTTGTAATCCGAGTAATTCCAGGAAAATGCGAATTCACATACCTGACCTCCAATGAGGGAGAAACTGTACCTATAGCATACAAATCACATTTGTACACTCAAGCTGAAATGAAATTCAGTTCTACAGAAAAAATTCTGACAGCGGTTCAAACTGCTGTAGCAGGAGAAAGAGCCCTAGCCCAAGGCAAAAGAATAACCGTTTATACGGCAGAATCAGCCCTAGAGGCATTAAGAAGTCCACGCAATCTGAATACAGTGGCATTAGATCCAAAATGGATACAATTGGAAAATTCTCTTGCTACAGAAGAAGTGAAATACTATTTTGACCCGAAACTGAAAAAACTAGATGATCTAGAATACGAACAAGAATATCCTCTGCCAATCGAAATTCTGCCTCTCGAACATTATACCTGTATTTTCCATATGGACAGATTTGCACACCATTACGATGTAGAGAAAAAATCCTACAATGCAGCGTGCGCAGTTGTTACAGGTCGCTGGCGTTCTGGTAAATTCAACCAATGATTACCAAAACTGAATCACTCAGAAACTGCTCAACTCAGCGAGCTGAAATAAGAACTTTAAAGATGGCACTTGAAAATACCGATCGTGAATTCCCCACACTAATAGTGTGGGATTCACATTACTGTGTCAAGTCATACAACAGTGACATGCAGACATGGAGCAAAAACGGTTACAAAGACGACACAGGTGCCACAATAAAGCTTAAAACGATTTGGGAGCAAGTAGTTCTTTTGAAGAAAGAACTACAAAAGACTCACGTGATACATAGACTGAGTCATCAACGTGATGGTGTTCACGTTGTAGGGAATTCATTGACTTCCGTAGCCACAGTGGCAGCGGTTCAACCGGCTTCCGTAGCCACAAAAAAGCGTTCAGAAAAACAAATAGATGGAGAAACCAGGCTGGCGGTAAAAGCGTCATTAAAAGGCGATTATGCAGCATTACCTCTCAACTATCCCCTCAGTAATACATACATAATCGATGCAAACTCCGTTCCTTTTGCTCAAATCCCTGTAGTGGGGATAGAGTAATTCCAAGCACGAACCGGAGGGTTTTCTTGATTGAAGACGCACATATGGGACTGGGTCCAAGGCACCAACAAACTTGAAATCTCTAATACAATTACAATCAGAATACTGGTGGCCGGGGATGAGCTTGCAAATTTATAAATTTGCAATGGATTGTCCAGACTGCAACAGAGATCGCAGTTGTGAACCGGACCAGACTATTGCCAGGACACCTTTATTAGAAAGCATCAGGCAATCTATAACGCAGAAATCCAGCCGGAGAAATGCGTCCCCATAATTATTAAGATTTGATTCACTAAAACTGTAGGCCACAGAGCTCGGCTGACGCCAGAATTGTTATAAAAGATTTGTGAGTCTTTATCGGCACATACGCAATTGGCATGCTACATTCTGACCAGGGTCCTGCGTTTAGCTCTCGAGCTCACAAAGAGGCCATGGCGAGCATGGGCATTGCATTGCGGTACTCTTCCTCCTTTCATCCTGAGGGAAATGCGATAGTGGAAAGAAAAAACCGTGACATAAAGCAATCTATAACGCCGAGGGTATTAGGTTCGGGTGATGGGTGGGTCAAACATTTAATAAGTGTCCAACGTAGTCTTAATAACATGCCAAGAGATTTTCTAAAAGGTTTCAGTCCATATGAACTTTTGTTTGGAACTAGAATGATTATCCAGGATTTGGATCGTCAGACTTCAGTGGTAGAAGAAACATCTTTTGATATCAAAGATCGTTTGGCTGTTTTACAGGACTTGAATGAAAAAAGAGTCTGAGTAACATAAAGAGTAAGTATGTAAAGAACTTAGTTAGCAAACAGTTAAATATTTACTGCCCTAATCTAATCAACATATCGTTTACATTTGAAGCACATGACTTTCAAAATAAAGCACATAATGAATAACATGGAAATTTGATATATCATTTATTTTTGTTAATTTTTATAGAGTAGAAAAATTATTATTTAATCCATTGATTTTTTCTTCTTTTCTTATTTCATAAAAGATTTTTTACTTTATCAACATACATAAATATTACATAGACAGAAAAAATATACATAAAATGACATATACATAACGTAGTTTAGGTCGATGTTTTTAAAGATGTAGGCAATATGGTGTTAAACAACGCGCGTTTCGGCCTGTGGCCTTCATCAGGTGCCCTGTCCTACGTATATGACACAAATTTTTACATAACAAAAGGTTGCACAAATATCTGAAAAGAAAGCAACAAAAAGCAAAAGATAAAATTAGTCATTTGATAACCGTAATTTAAAGCAATAATTGCTGTATCCAAATCTATGTAAACATAGATAGGTAGGGTCAGGGCAAACTCATAATTATTAGGTTATGGCAGCTTCTTACTATTCTTTAATTTAAATTATTGTAGGAACTATTATGAATAAGAATGTCTACTACATTGTTATAACATATAGTTATATATGTGGTTAGTAGAAAATATATATATATCCCTCTCTCATAGGGTTTCCTATTATTCATTTGATACAAAACTCAGTTTAATTTGCAACACCTGATATACACAATCTCTTACAATTCCTTATATTTATTGGTTTGTTACAAAAGCAAACAGGTTGACTCAATTAATGGACTTGTTGCTTAATGCACAATACATAATTGAAAAAATGTGAAATAACATTTCCTTCGCAAAACCAGAGAACAAAAAAGTTATAGATAGTAAGAATTCAGTGAAGGAAAAGGAAGAAACAAGTGAAAATATAGAGGAGAATAAAGTTAAATATATAGCAATTAATCTCATCTTTGTACCAAGGAAAAAATAGTAGGTTAATAGGAAGAGGATTATTATAGTGAGTCATCACTTACTTATAAAAATGTCTCAAATGATGAATCAGTCGCAAGCTATAAATTCTATTTTAACGCCTTCTCTATTGATTCTTAAAGAGGAACTAGAGGTTCGGATAATATTCTGCAAAGAGAGGGAGAAAGAGCCTGTCTATAAAGATGATTGCATCCTTAAATTGAAGGGGCAAAACGTTGGATATTCGGACTATATCCCAGATAAATTTGAATGGGATTGATGTTATGCTCTCTTTATTACTATATTAAGGTAAGAGTTATAAAGGTACATACATATATTGTCATTAATTTAGGGTAGGAGTAAAGTTTGGTATGAGAGATTGAACACAGGGATAGATTTGAGTAAGTGGGCCCCTCCTAATGAGGAAATATAAATTTTTGGTCAAGTTATGTTCCCTATCGTGTACCCCACCGTCTCCATGTACGAGTTAAAGTGCATGTAACTTCCCTCCTGTGCCAGCTATGAAGACGCAAATACATTTGCGTCCAACGTTAACATGTCCTCTTTCAGACCCACCCTGAATGGGTTGGATAGTCCGTTCCTAAGTATGCTATGCCAACGTCTTTTTGTAGTGTACTTTACATGTTTTTCAGCTCTGCAAAGTAGGCCCTGAATTTCTGCCATCGAGCCTTTTTCTTCCTTCTGACTCTGAAAGCCTCAGCCCAGGCTGCCCAGGCTGCCCCCGTACCTGTGAACTTTGCCTTACTTCCAGCGCGGCCCACCACGCTTAGCTCAGCCTGCTGCCTGCCAAGACTGACTACAACCTTCGAGTTATCTGTTCCGCTCCTCGAAGATACATTCCTGCCTACTAGTTTCAGTAAACATCCCCCAGCTGCAGAGCCGAAGGGCCGGCCTGTCTCCGTGCAAGTAATTCATAGCCTCTGTTACCATGCTCCCATGGAAGGCCCATGCCCCCACGCTTCTCATGCAGACACTCAGGCGCTTATACACGCACTCACAGTCAGTATAGAATAGCTTCTGCCCTAGAGACCTTTCTGCCCAGATAGCTCAGTTCCTAAACATCAGATATCAGATATGATAGAAGCACAAGTTGATCTGACATGCCAGACTTCTGTCTCTTTCCGTCAGTGTAAATGTCAAGCCCCCTGCACCCTCCAGTTTCACGCCAATCACACGTCATGCAGCTGCGTGCGCATCCAAGCCTCCGATTTCTGCTGACATTGCAACATTTCTGTTTAAGTGCCACCCACATGTGACACCTACCTGTGACGTTTCTAGAGCACACCTCCAGTTACGCCTAGTCCACGCCTTCTGATTACGTACTAGTAACACGTGGATGCTGTTATCTTGTCTACTCTCAGCTGTTACGCCTACTATATTGCTTTCTATGATGTAAATTAAGTATATAAGCTATGTACTGTCAATAAAACATTGCTCTATCCCTTCCTGAACCCTGTGTGGTTGCAGGAACATGATATCCAGTTCCGGAACGATTCCTTTTTAAGGAATAAAACCCCTAAGAAACTCTAACACCACGGACTCTGTTTTCTTTCTTTCCGATTGAGTTATTATTGATTAAGTACTTACCTGCATAGAAATTAAGATGGTAAATTAAATATTTACGACATTTTGGCGCCCGAATAGGGACCCCTCCCCCACCTCACGCGCCGGTTGGTGCGTTGCAAGCTCTGTCCCCTGCCATCAGTTAGAAGGAAACTACGCGTACCGGCAGGATTTCCTGTATCTCCCTCTGGCCCACAGAGGTGACGAAGATTGCGATCAGTACCCAGACGAGGCGGTGAGGAGTGCGGAGGATCCCGACCAGAGCCTAGCCGAAAGAAGCAAGGTCCGAGGTGTCAAGAGGCCCACCAGTTTTCCGAAGTATCCACGTGTCGAGTCGAGTCGAGTCCGGTCCAGTCCAGTCCAGTCGAGTTTTCCGAGGCCTTCTGTTTTCCGTGCTTCCCGGTGAGTACCATTGCTGGGACGTATCTAGACGGGTTTGGGTACACAAGTCCGGTCTGCACTGTTTTAGGCAGTGTATCTGTACTGTTTAGCAGTACATCCGATGATTCCAGTTCTTGCACTGTTTTCAGCAGTGTATCTGTGCTGTTTAGCAGTACATCCGATATAGGGGGTAGTCATATATGTCGCAAATGTCTTTTTATGTGATTAATGTCGTGGTATGAGTGTGACTGTTTTTAATGTGCATTATTGTGTTCTTGTATAACTAGCTGTATCCAGTATTAAGTAGCAAGGATTGAGCGTTCAGTACTAAGTAAACAGGATGCCGTTTTTCAACAAGTTAAAGCAGATAGGAACTAGGAAAGGGATACTAGAGGAAGAAATTCCTATCCCCCCTAGGGACACTCCTGGAAATTTTATGTACCACAAGCATGGCATAGATGCCATAGTGTATCTAGATTTATGGGCCGATTATACTAAGCATCTAGACGAGAGACACAGATGGCCAGTTACTGGAACATGGGATGCCGAGTGCATCATGAAGGTAGAAGAAGCATTATGGAAAAAGAAAGCCAGACAATCTCAGAAAGACGCCATAGAGTTTTGGCGTAAGGAATCACATAAGCGTACTGAAAAAGAACTACGTAGAGAGGACAGACTTAAAGAATCAGATAAAGCCCAAGAAAACAAATTAATTACTGAGGGGATCCGAGTAAAATCAGAGCAAATAGACCGTGCACGAAATAACCTCGTAAACGGTATGTATCTCGCGGCCGAGGGTTCGCCTGAGGCCATTTCAGAAATACCGAAAAATCTGCCGTCACCATTGGTTCCAACTAAAGTAACTCACAGGACCACTAAAGACATATTCTTGAATTCCTATCTAGAGGATGTTGCACCCGCTTACACCAATCTGCCTGTCCGCGCCCTGCCTAACGACAGGGACGGGGGTGGTAACCCGCCCCAAGATCATATTCCGCCAGTACCACAACAGATCCCCCCTGTTCCACCCCCTCCACCACTTCCCACACCTAAAGTTAATCTACCGAAGCCACGTCTACCTGACCCTACTAAAGGACAAATTCAAGTACAGATACAGACTCCACAGAGAGATAATGTCCAAGCTTCCGCCTCAGGAGGTGCGATGGGGGGTCTCCAGACCCCGCCATTAACACGCAGGTTACAGCTCGGGGACTTGCAGAGTCCCTTCACGTTCAAATCACCCCGTCTCGACATACTCAAAGGACAACTTACAGTTTGCAGATATGATCCAGTACCCGGCAAAGACAATAGAATGATAATGGCATCACTACGGTTACGATCTGCTACTGATTTCCTGCTGATGTTTTCAGGAATGAAAGAGTATCTAGATAGAATATATCAGTTTATTCAGACTGGGAAAGACCCCGACAGTATCAAGGATGCCATGGAGCATCAGAAAGTTGACGTTCGAGGACAGATACTACGTTTTTTCATAAATTGCCTAATAAGAGAACGAGACAGGCCCGAGACAGATCAGGGTGAATTAGATGCACTCAGCAAGTGGGGTCAAAATATATCTGAAGGAAAACACGACAAGGGGACTTGCATAGCCAGTATGTATAGGAAAATAAGAAAAGCAGTGATAGGCCTACACAAAGAAGAGAAAGAAAAGGCTTCCTCCGAGGGGGAAGAAGAACCTGAAGAACCAGAAAAGACTACAGACACTATAGCGTATGTAGGTAAGGGAACTTACCTTAGGAAAGGCATCCGTCCAGAAAACAAGAGAGTTTTTCTCTCTGCCTTAACAAACCCGAATTCTGCTGAACATCAGTTCCAGGAGACTGATAAAAGGCTTCGAGACCGAGTAGGGTACCATGTACTCAACTCTATGGATGAACAAGAACTAGCCCGGTCAGCCATATTATGGACTGACAATCCGGATATATACAATGATGACACCGTAGCACAGACATTCCTGAACCTTTCCCCAGACGAGCAGAAATTAGCAGGTGTATACATGATTCAGCACCTCCTCACGAAATACAGAAATCAACATTCTGATCCAGGTCCCTTACACGAAACATTAGAAGAACTACTCATGGACAGATGGAGAGGTTTAAGTACCAAATTAATTCAAATAATTCTAGAACAACGCCATAGATATGACACTTTCATAAGCTCCGAATATGTTCCCGCCCCGCCCCCAGAAAGGAAAATGTATCATATAGAACGTCGGCATGGCATTGAAAGTCAGAACCCCTTACGAGACGTGCATCCAGTTATGGGTGACGATCATAACTTGAAACGAGTGTATGTACACACGCCTCTGACTAAGTTAGAACTGTTAGAAATGAAGAAACTAGTCCCGTGCCATGATAAAGACCCTGCAGGTTTTCATAGAGAGCTTAAAGACATGTTACTGATGGGGGATTATACGTACGAAGATATCACGAAAATGTTAAAGGTACTGCTGCCCACGGGCATCTACGAGAAACTAAAAGAAAAAGAATGGGAGGTGGGAGAGAAAAAGATTGTATGGGCAGAAATAGAAGACGAAGAGAACAAACGTGTCCCAGGGGTAGGCCTTGGGGAGAAAACTAAAGCATTACCAGGTCTGATAGTACAGGTTCTGCCAAGATTATTGACAACTAGAAAGGAAGACTGGGATGCAATATCAGCCTGTAAACAGAAACCCGACGAAGATACTAGTGACTTCTATTCAAGATTCGAGAAATGTTTCATTATTAATAGTGGTCTTAAACCAAGTAGCGAGTCGTACCCGCATCTTTTTGTATCAAAGTTAGTCGAGAATTCCCTGTTAGCAGTTAAAAACCGTGTATACAAGGTCGAGAGTACATGGCAAGCCAATACGCCATCACAGATGTTACAAATGTTACAATATCATCAGAACAGAATTAGAGAAGAGCAGGATCAGGAACAGAAACGTATGAAAGACACGAAAATGAAAATGCTAGTAGCCCAATCGGTCCCAACCGACGGCCACAGAAAGGGTACGACCCAGACAGGTCACACCGCAGCTCCCGTTAAAGGGACATGCAACTATTGCAAGCAGCCAGGTCACTACGTACACGAATGCCCAGTTCTGAAACATAACATAGCAACAGGTAAAACTAAAGAAAGACCGCATCCGCCTAGACAAGACCATAACCAGCATCAGTCTTCACAGAATATACAGCCCATGCAGAATACACAGCCTACGCATGCTTCATCACCTACAGCACAGACAGTAGCGGTATCACAGCCACAGCCCATTGCCGCAACTCAGCAAGTTTCACAACAGATGTACCAGTATGCCCAGTCCGCTTACCCCGATTATCCACGATATACATGAAATAGCCTAGAGAGGGAGGGTGGCTTGCCTCTTATTGAGATTCCTGTAGATCAAGAGGGTCCTTATGTACATAGTCAAGTATTGGGAAAAGACAGAAAGTTTTTAATTGACACAGGGGCAAGTCGCACCACAATCAGTCATGATGAAGTTCCAGGGGCACCCCTCTCAGGCTCACAGAATGTTTCCCTTGGTTTTTCAGGACAGCCCATTGTAAATGAGGTATCAGAACCAGTTCCCCTGGCTGTGGGTCCATTATCACGTGTTACAGACTTGTTACTTACGAAATCATGTCCAGAAAATCTGTTAGGAATAAAAACATTGAAGGCTCTAGGAGCTATAATATGCTGTTCCCCGGAGGGAGTCAGACTCTTTCTGCGGGATTTCAAGGGTCATTATATGTTACGTGAGTTTGATGTCAGATTGAAAAATGTACCCGATCACCTGTGGGCAAAAGGCCCAACTGATGTAGGTTGTATGCACATTACCCCATACCGTGTTACACTCAAACAAGGTGTAGTTTTACCCAGAATCAGACAATACAAGTTACCACCCGATGCTGTAGTGGCTTTACTGGAAATCATTGAAGAGCTCATTACCCAGGGAGTGGTCGTTGAGACCGACTCCAATATCTGTAATTCACCCATCATTCCGATTCTTAAACGTACTGATCCCAATGCACCGCCAGTATATCGGCTGGTGATTGATCTAAGAGAACTGAATAAATGCATTGTTCCACAGTACCCTGTGGTTCCCGACATCTCATCCTTATTGACTGCTATTGATTCAGAAGCGACGTTCTTTACTGTAATTGACCTCAAGAACGCCTTCTTCAGCGTACCTATTGATCCAGAGAGCCAATATCTCTTCGGATTCAGTTTAAATGGACGAAGTTTCAAATTTTCACGCGCACCTCAAGGATTCACAGAAAGCCCCAGCATCTATAGCCAAGCACTGAAAAGACAACTTGATTGTATCACAATGCCAGTTAACACCGCTTTACTGCAATACGTCGATGATCTGCTGATCACCGCACGAAGTGAGCCCGAATGTGAACAAGCATCACTGACAGTTTTACATTTTCTGGCCGACAAGGGACACAAGGCGTCTCCTTCGAAGCTACAATTCTGTGTTCAGCAAGTTGTGTACTTGGGTCACTTGCTGTCCAAAGTGGGGAGACAGCTCACTCCCGATCGCATTCAGTTAATTGTAAATATGCCACAACCCCAGACACAAAAGGAAGTGCGGGCCTTCATAGGCCTCACCTCGTACTGCAGACAATGGATTCCTCAGTATGCATTTCTAGCCAAACCACTCATTCAGTTAACAACACAGGAGGCAGCGACTTCGACTGTCCTTCCCTGGACTCAGGAACATACACAAGCCTTTGAGGAATTAAAGAAAGCATTATGCCAAGCACCAGTTCTAGCGACACCATGTTACAGCAAACCTTTTACACTTTTTGTTACAGAACGTGAGGGTACAGCACTGTCTGTCCTCACTCAAGACCAAGCAGGTTCATATAAGCCTTGCGCTTATTTTTCAAGCACATTGGATTCAGTAGCCCAGGCACTCCCTGCGTGCTTAAAGTCAGTAGCAGCAACAGCATTAGCAATCAGACAGAGCGATTCAATTGTTTTAGGACATCCATTAACAGTTCAAGTTCCACATTCTGTAGAGGTTCTTTTAAACAGAACCCAGACTCAACACTTGACTATAGCACGACTGACAGGTTATGAATTGACACTATTCCAGCCACACATAGAAATCAGACGCTGTAGCATTCTGAACCCCGCAACATTGTTACCTGCAATTATGACAGATCCAACACCGCATGATTGCATAGAGATCATTAATACAGTAACAAAACCTCGACGAGACCTAACAGATGTCCCACTGACAAATCCAGACCTGACACTTTATGTGGACGGTTCATGCATGAGAACAAGTACAGGAGAATTAGTGGCCGCGTATGCAGTGACCACTGAAACTGAAGTTAAAGAAACACACCGTATTGACACATTGTCTGCTCAAGCGGCGGAGCTCATCGCTCTGACCCGAGCTTGTATTCTAGCCAAGAACAGAAATGTTAACATATACACTGATTCCCGCTATGCGTTCGGAGTCGTACACAACTTCGGCATGTTATGGCAAGAAAGAGGTTTTTTGACCTCTCATGGTGCCAAGATCCAACACGGTCCCCTCATTCAAGCACTATTAGAAGCAATACATTTGCCCTCGGGCATATCAGTCATGAAGTGTAAAGCACATACTAAGGTTACAGATTCTGTTTCCCAGGGTAACGACCTGGCAGACCAGACAGCAAAACATACAGCATTGACTCACACCCAGACTACTGATGTGACAAAGACAATAGTACCGACTCAGTGTATGTCAGTCAGGGATCCCACCCTAGACGTAATCGATATTCAAACACATGCCACTTCAGATGAAATAAAGAAATGGACTGAACTAGGAGGGATCCAGACAGATCAAGGATGGGTCACAAAGGGAAAACCTACATGGTTCCTCCCCGACTCAATGGTTCAAATCATGATAAATACAGCACATAGTCCTGCACATCTAGGAGAAAAAGCTATGTTAGACAGTTTACAGAATCTCTGGTACAACAAACACTTACGAGCGGCAGCAAAACAGAAAGTGCGTACTTGCATGATCTGTTGTCAGTTCAATCCAGGTAAAAGCGTCCCTGTAGAGCAAGGTGGATTTCATCCTCCCGATCACCCTTTTGAAGTCCTCCAGATGGATTATATCCAGATGGACCGTTGTCGAGGATTCAAATATGTCCTCGTAGTTGTTTGTGCACTTTCTCGTTGGACCGAAGCATACCCAGTTTCAGATTACACTGCCCCGACCACTGCCAAGCAGCTGGTTCGAGAATTCTTCCCACGATACGGCCTGCCTCGTGTCGTGTACTCAGATAACGGACAGCCGTTCTCATCCGAACTCATGAAGCATGTCTCCCTTTTGCTAGGATATCAGTGGAAATTCCATTGTGTCCGACATCCCGAAGCTGCAGGCCTTGTAGAGAGGCATAACCAGACAATTAAGATCCGCCTTGCCAAAATATGCCAGGAGAAAGGGGTCGACTGGATAGTCGCCCTGCCAGTTGCACTGTTCTATATGAGAATGGTTGCACATTCGAGATCAGGACTATCCCCGTACGAAGTGGTCTTTGGCAGACCACCGAATATGTGGGGGACGCCCATTCCTAAGAAAATTACCGATGTTGATTGTAACATGTTGACAGATTACCTTGCCTCCTTGATGTCTGCACTCCAATCATGTCGTTCACAGGTTGCCGCAGCCTTTCCTGACAACACTGATGTAAAGCCGCATGATGTCCGTCCTGGTGACATGGTCCTAGTGAGGAACTTCGACAGGAAAAGCCCGCTGGAGCCCCGCTGGAAAGCGCTGAAGACCGTCCTTCTTACTACGAGGACCGCAGTGAAGTTGGAGGGCAGAAAGGGGTGGGTCCATACGAGTCATATTAAACTATGCAACGAACTGAAACCAGACCCTGACTCGCCCACCCCCACCAAAGACTGTATTAAACCTAGTGACTTTAAAATACCTGAACGAGAGAAAACTCCCCAAGAGGAGTATCGACTAAAGCTTCGATCTAGCAAGTCAGACAGTTTAATTGTTTAAGTCCTCCCCTAGGTGAATCGGTTAAATAGTTTCTGACATGTATCCCCTAGATCGAGATAGAGAGAGAGAGAGACAATTCAAGAAACGTACATACTGTATAGTGACATTATTAATTATGTTTTTTCTAAGTATTCTGATTATTGTTGCAAGTATACTTCTTCCAATCTATTGCCCTATTTTCAAGCGTGAACAATCTGCTTACAATGTTTCTGCTGAACATTCTTTTAGTGAGCTACCTCCACATGAACTTTCTTACAGACTTGCGCTGCGCAACAACACATTCATTAGTATGTTACATCACTCCCATCAGACTAATAACGCTACAAACTGCTGGATATGTGGCCGACTCCCTCCCTACCAGAATTACAAGGGAGCTCTGCCCCTCTTTCCGTACCCGTTCACTCACAACGGCTCCTGTGGTGCATGGTTCAAAATAATGAATTCCTTAGATCCTGATATTGCTGTTTTCGACGGGAGCTGGGTTTGGGGAAACCTGAACTTAGTCCTGCTCGACGTCTGTTACCCTGATAAGGAGGGACTCCCCATTAGAATAGGAACTGATCTAGAAAATGAAGTATATGGATTAAGTAATTACACAATTAACCTTATGATTCTTACTGTTGAATCCGAAGCTGCACCAGCTCTGCCCGCTATGTCAGTATTACCAGTCACTGGTGAATTATGTGCCAGGAAGAAAGGTTCAGTACACTTAGGTCATAGTAAATGTACTACCGTGGTCGAATTCAGTGATCATGGTAAATCATCCTTTAAAGCTACCCGTCATTCTTATTTTGTTTGTGGTCATACCGCATACATACGTTTACCTCCAGATTGGGATGGTACCTGTTATATTGCATTCCTTCTGCCACCTGTTTTTCTAGCCCCTCCTGATTATCACAGAAACACAAATCTAGTAAAGAATAGACTCCGAAGAGATCTCCCGCTTGTCGACTATACAGAAACGGCATGGGAACAATACACCGATTTTAATAAAGGATTCTTTTTCTTTTTAGGCCCCGTCCAAAACAGTAAATTAATACGTAGATTAACTAGAACACTTGAAGCTGTAGTACATGAAACTGCCTCCGCCTTAGGTAACATAACTGAGGAGCAGTCCGCCATGCGGGTTGTTGTCCTTCAGAATCGTCTTGTTATTGACGTCATCTTGGCAGATAGAGGTGGAGCCTGTAAGGTCATCGGGTCAAGTTGCTGTGTTTTCATTCCAGAAAACGCGCCATCTGTATACAAAGCTATTACACGTCTTCACAAAATTGCAAGTTTAATACATCAGAATCCAGGCACCTGGACTTGGTCCGGTTGGTTCTGGACAACGTTGTCCGCTTGGGGATGGAAGATCCTATCCTTCCTAGGCGTTGGCCTTGTCATAGTATTCAGCTGCTGCCTGTGCCTACAGTGTGGGCCGGCGATATGTGGACTGTGTGCCACATCGTGCATTGAACATTCCAGTTTTCTCTCAAACAGACAACGGAAGAGAGACGAGCAAATTATGTTACAAGAACAAACTGATCAATTCATGAGGATCGATATATCATGAAGGGTCCGTAGGGAACAAGGAGGGAATGAGGAAATATACATTTTTGGTCAAGTTATGTTCCCTATCGTGTACCCCACCGTCTCCATGTACGTGTTAAAGTGCATGTAACTTCCCTCCTGTGCCAGCTATGAAGACGCAAATACATTTGCGTCCAACGTTAACATGTCCTCTTTCAGACCCACCCTGAATGGGTTGGATAGTCCGTTCCTAAGTATGCTATGCCAACGTCTTTTTGTAGTGTACTTTACATGTTTTTCAGCTCTGGCAAAGTAGGCCCTGAATTTCTGCCATCGAGCCTTTTTCTTCCTTCTGACTCTGAAAGCCTCAGCCCAGGCTGCCCAGGCTGCCCCCGTACCTGTGAACTCTGCCTTACTTCCAGCGCGGCCCACCACGCTTAGCTCAGCCTGCTGCCTGCCAAGACTGACTACAACCTTCGAGTTATCTGTTCCGCTCCTCGAAGATACATTCCTGCCTACTAGTTTCAGTAAACATCCCCCAGCTGCAGAGCCGAAGGGCCAGCCTGTCTCAGTGCAAGTAATTCATAGCCTCTGTTACCATGCTCCCATGGAAGGCCCATGCCCCCACGCTTCTCATGCAGACACTCAGGCGCTTATACACGCACTCACAGTCAGTATAGAATAGCTTCTGCCCTAGAGACCTTTCTGCCCAGATAGCTCAGTTCCTAAACATCAGATATCAGATATGATAGAAGCACAAGTTGATCTGACATGCCAGACTTCTGTCTCTTTCCGTCAGTGTAAATGTCAAGCCCCCTGCACCCTCCAGTTTCACGCCAATCACACGTCATGCAGCTGCGTGCGCATCCAAGCCTCCGATTTCTGCTGACATTGCAACATTTCTGTTTAAGTGCCACCCACATGTGACACCTACCTGTGACGTTTCTAGAGCACACCTCCAGTTACGCCTAGTCCACGCCTTCTGATTACGTACTAGTAACACGTGGATGCTGTTATCTTGTCTACTCTCAGCTGTTACGCCTACTATATTGCTTTCTATGATGTAAATTAAGTATATAAGCTATGTACTGTCAATAAAACATTGCTCTATCCCTTCCTGAACCCTGTGTGGTTGCAGGAACATGATATCCAGTTCCGGAACGATTCCTTTTTAAGGAATAAAACCCCTAAGAAACTCTAACACCACGGACTCTGTTTTCTTTCTTTCCGATTGAGTTATTATTGATTAAGTACTTACCTGCATAGAAATTAAGATGGTAAATTAAATATTTACGACACTACAACGAGATAGATGTCCTAGACCATCTTAAATATCTTCTCAATTTGATATATTAGTATCTTGAGATGTTGCTAGAGAATAAAACAGATTTAATAAATGGTTCAAATCAATATACTGTTGTATGGCAAAGACTGAAGGTGAATATATAATTATACCTAAAGTAGTATAATTACCTTAGTATTACTAAATACCGTGATTGCGTGGTTGCGTGGGGTTCTAATTAGGGGCGACTGTGGCTACAGCGAACTTATAGTGCAAGCATCGTTTCTTCTTTGAAAGGTCTTCTTAAAAGTAAGGACACAGACAAGAACGAGATTTAGCCATTATGCTATCATGGATAATATCAAATGCATATTGTTGAATGGTATATCTAAAATTATCTGATTACCTTAATTGAGATTGAATATACTATGTCTTGGGGGTTCTGTTTAAGACGAGTTTGAAGCGATGATTTCGGCTATACAAAGCAGAGAGCTTATTTCCTATTTTTTATGTCCATCGTTGCAGTCCTGGTTTACTTATTTATCTAAGAGAAAGAAGAGCACGCGCAAAAAAATACTTTAAATAAAGGAGCGCTCAATATGCGTCGGAAAATAATCTCCTCGAGGCGATAACAACCGCTGTGCTCGTACCTGTATTATCTGTGGACTCGAGGCAATAGGGTGTCTTCGCTGGTCAGTCGCGCATAACCGACGGTATGGCAAACATTGATGTGTGATTCCTTCCTTATATACCAGTATTAACTAGCTGAAAGCACCTAAAATAGTTTCAGCTGGACAAACGAGACATGACGCTTAGATATATACGTCATGTAAAGGGGACTTGTTTGGTCAGCAAAATAAATGATGGACTAGGACGGTCACCGGAGACAGAAGCTAGCCTTTCTGCTTATTGTATTTGAATACTTGACACTAAAAACGGACCAACCATTTTGCTTGTTGTGTTTAAATACCTGACACTGAAAACGGACCTGTCTGTTCTTTGCGGATATTGTTATTCACGAATGCGCAATGTTAAAACTACTTTTTATCTCCCATTTTATGAAAAACCAAACAATGAACTCGAATCAACAAACATCTCGCTCTTTCATTGTTTCATTATTGTTTATAGATACAGACATAAAAAGCAAATAAAATCTGTTCAATGTGATATTTTCTACTGATAATGTGTATCAAGACACTAATCATATTAATGTATTGCATAGGTGGCGAGATTTACAAAATATAGTCGCATTAATTTAGTATTTGATCCAAATTTTGGTGGTAACAGTAATAGTAGATTATATTTATTTCAGTTTAATTTGGAATTCTCAAGTGTTATTCAACATTCTACCCACAATAAAGAGAATCAGCAATATATATTTCCCTAACTTTATAGCGTAACATATGGTGCGTCAATGTTTAGTTCGAATGGAAATTCAAGATATTACTTAGATCCTTAATCTGTTAGATTTAATGTATAAATAACACTTGAAAAGAGGTTTGTTTATAAATCTATCCATTATGTTATAAAAATGATTTTCCTAAAGAGTAAGCCAACAACCACTGACGAACCACCTGTCCCAGCAAGACCTGTCTGGATTCCAAAGATTGGGGATCTGGTCAGAGAAAAGATCGCGGTGAAGAAGGAATTTGGGCCTTCTTACAGAAAAGCAGTACCTGTCCTAGCTATCAGCGGAACAAGATCAGTAGTACTACCGCCACTTGCTGGTAAAAAAGAAAACAGAATTGTTTCAATCGCCCTGGTGAAACCACAAACATGTGGCCGATAATAAATAGCATGCCCAGTGGACTCCCAAGAAATAGCAGAAGACCAAACTTTGCTACAATCCAAAAGGTTCAAACTGAGAGACTAATCACATTCGATAAACCAACAGTAAATAAAAAAGGACTATGCAACAAAGCCATGGAACTTGTGCCTCTTGAAACCCAAATTGCAATCGTGAAGGTACACCAGTCTACAACGATGTAGCTTCAGAATGTACAAATGTAACAAAAGAAAATGCAAAGATCAATAGAAATCCGGAAGCGATCCCACCAATTGACAGAACTGAGCGCTTAACAAATCGCCTAAATAAATAAACTGCATCTGGCTATTTTATCAACTTTGATGACTTTTCCGATGATCCAAGTGAACATGGAGACAAGCCAGCAACAGAAACTTTCAAAGAGAAAATGACCGAGCTGTTTCACCAACTGAAAGAGACATATCTGATCTCACCATGGATTTAATTTTGGACTGTCTTAGGTGTACTTTTCCTCCTGCTTTGGCTCATCATGGTTTTATGTTTGGGTAGATTCATTGATGGAAAATATAGTACAATGGACACAGCAAGTCAGAACATCAACTTGGTCCTAAAGTCGCACAGATCCTCTCACATCGAGAAAAGAGAACTATCATCAGTGAACATCACAGCTAATCCAATACCTTTGGGTATTGTATGGGACAGAACTGACTATGATATTTATGGCCCGATTGAGCTCTTGAAGTATCCACACCAGTTCAAGATTTCCTTAAGTGATTTTGTGAAACCAAGTTCCTTTTCGGATGATTGGGATTTTGAAAATAATAATAATATGATGTCATATTTAATAATGTCAGCTAAATTTGCAGAACATGATTATTTACAGGGTTCGTCAAATTATGAAGAATTATACTGTTACAACCACTATGGTCATCACTATTTGCATAAATCTGCACAACCTAGAAATGTTTTTACTTATAATCACTGGGAACATTGTCCAACACCACCAAAAGGAAGTTCGAAAAAGTTTTTTGAGAAATTTCCATACTTCTCAGGGTTTAACAACAGTGATCCAGAAATGTTTTATTTTAAAATATTAAACAGGACAACAATGAAAAAACATGCTGACAAATACTAAATTGATTTATTCTGAAAAATGTTATGACAAAATGTCAACATTTGGTTTTGAATTTTGGAAAAACAACATTGAAACAAAAACCATCTGGGGAACAAAAGACTGGCAGGTACAAGGTGTAGAATCATTATTTAGAGCCTGTATGATCCCAGAACAAATAATATTCCTGAATGATACCATTCAACAAACTACTTGTCTTGGTTTAGCTAAGATAAAAGACTTAAACAAACCGTCTATTCCGAAGCCCATACCTGATTACAACAGTACTACTGATATGGAAATAGACGTATCCCATATTTTTCACCAAAACACAACAAATCCTGATTGGAAAAAATGGTTGATCTGGCCCATAGACACAAACAACTGTCAAGATAGATTCCTGAACTAAAAACAGGGGTTCAAAATGACCAGACCAGACCCAAGATATTCCCAGAGACAACATCCAGGGATAGTTACAACATACAGTGTAGGGAAACTACACTGGTTGAAATTAAGCAACACTTGACTTTACTTAAAGAAGGTGCTGACTTGCGAGATTTCATAATGGGACCTCGCAAACCGCGTCAAAAACGCTTCATAGCGGCCGGTATATTCGCTGCATACAACGAAGCATGGAAAGTAATGCAAATTCAAACAGCAGAAAAAATACGAGAAATTGATCGTATAAATTTGGAAAAATCACTTTCAGTTGTGGACAATGGGTTAACGACTCTGTCTTCCAGAATTTATTCATTGGACAGTATTGTATCATCTGCCTTTGATATAATAGAGCAAGACTTGCTAATGTTACAACATGGTCAGTCCCAATTGCGTTCTATTCTACATCTTGGCTGGACGTTGCAAAACCTACGTTCAGGCTTCGTGCCATGGCGTCTAATCAACATAACGTAATTATTTTCTATCTTTAACCTTACTGATAAACAAATCAGTTTGGCACAAAAAGGAGCAGATTATACGATTCTGAGCATTGAAAAACTTGAGAGATTACCATTGACAATGTAAGAGAGACCTGTAATTGAATGGATAATACACGGAAAAATTACAATTCCAATAACAACTTTCCAGTTTAAATATTGCCAAGAATATATACCAGCAGGCCAGTATGAAAGGTTGGGTAAAGGTTACATCAAAACAACCTGGGATTTACCTTACACACACAGATGTTATAGTGAAAGGAAAAAGGAGGTATTCCTTAGTGGCAATAATTGTAAAAAATCACTAAGCGGTACACTTCTGTGTCAAGATATTAACTTGCATGGAGCTTCAAATAACCGGTCATGTCACCTGCAAGGCACTCCTGCAATACAAATAGAACCATTCTTCAGACAACTCTCCAACGGTAGCTACGTTGTAATAACTGACCACAGCTGTTGTGGATTGGTGCCAGGAGAATGTTATCTCGTAACTTTTACTTCCAGGGTCGTTTGCTGTATGCAAGTATTGTATCCAAACAGCAATCCAGACATGGAGGATGAAATATGGCCTTATGTGAATATCTCTTCTATTCGAATTGATACTTTAAGCAGAATGAAGTCTATTATTTTACAGACAACTGTGCCTTTGACATCATCCAAAGAAACATATGACCTGCAAGTTGCAAGGACAGCTGCAGAGATACATACCCTATTATCGACAAATTGCCCCGTGCATTTCGTAGAAATGTTAAGCCAAATTTTAAACATGTCAGATACCAGCAGCATCGCACATGTATTTAAGACAATTTTTTCGGGACTGTTAACACCATTTGAAACAGTTCTGGGCATCTTCCCGAATTTTGTCCATTCTGTTTTTGGCGGCCTACCTTTAATTTTAGGACTCGTAGCAGGAATTTTATTTTTGTTCCTTCTGCTCCGATATGGCAAGCCAATCCACAGACAAGACTCCAGCAACGATGGAAGAAACGATCCTAGCAATACGATACCGAGACCGTATCACCAAGGGCCTCGGATTGGCCCGGCTAAGAGATCTGAGTACAACTTGGTTTTTTTCATTCAAACCAATCTGGCAGGATTGAATCTTACCTGTGCTTCGATTTCTGCTATGCGGAGAAGAATGCGTGTTGGACGTCTGTCTTACACTACCATCAGCAGTACCAATGGATATTGATACTTTGCTAGGTCCGGTAACGACTCATGCAACCTATTCTGATGACGGCATTCGTTGGAACTTCACCACTACGAGTAGGTGGGGGTGAAGTACGAGAGGAAAGCAGCACCAAACATGTACAACCTTCTGTGAGCATTGCTGATCCAAACATCGATGATAGCAATCACGCTTCAAACTGCACAGTTACAGCATTTTCGAACTTGGTCGAACTTTCACCTGATGCTGTAGACCAATTTTTTGCGAGTCTGTCTGATATGATGTTCTCCCCTGAACAACGAGAATAACTTTTTAGAACAACAAGCACACAGCGTTCCCTGAACCCTAAATTCGGCCTTCAGTTTTGTTAAACAATGCTACTAAAAACATTTGGGACTATTTTTTTCTCCCTTCCCCTGAAAGCGAATTTTCTTTCACTTCAAAAATATTTACCATTTTTCCCGGCACATGATACTTTTCTTAGAGAACAGAGCTTCTGTTTTTAGAAACATTAGAGACAATATTTTACCTCAGCCTCTAGCACATGTACAATATCGTATAAGTATGTGATGAAATGGTCTCGACCTTCTCTTCTGTACACAGAGCCATTTTACGTGTAATTTCATTTATAATTTTCGCAATTCATTCAGCTGATATATATGAACTTAACCTTGCTTGAAAACATACAGTACCAATACTCATTTTCGTGTATAAACCATACACCATTTCAAATGCAATTATGTATTTTGGGGTGGGCTGGAAAACACACATGCATTGTATGTTTACTATTGCTTATTTTTTAGTAATGATGGACATTAATCCGTGGAGTGGGTGTTGTATTTCTATCTAGGACCCTAATTCGATATTCCCGATTCATGCCCTTATGTGGTTATAATAAATAGTATCCTTATAAAGGCATAAGAATCATATCCATATTCAGTAATAGCACATTCAGTCCAAAGCACGGCAAGGCTACTCCCATAGACTCCTAGAAAGCACAACACGTTCTTTAAACAAACCAAGCCTCCAGCAGCCCGGGAATCCCCCTCCTGCTTTGTTTTGATTTGCACAAGAACTCCTAGAGTCCAGCAAGAACTGTTAGTTCTTAATGACGTCTTATGTCCAACCTTACATCAAACCCGACACCTTTCAGGTATAAATATACCAACGTTTCCTTAAGCAAACAAATGGTGGTGGGGAGCAGAGCGACGTTCTACTTGTCCGAGAGCCCAGCTGATGCGAGAGCCGAAGGAAACCGCCCCTTCCCTTTGACGCACTGGAGAAACTGCCTTTTCTCACGCCGAGAAAATCCAGCTCCGGTGTTCCCGAGTTACCCTCGCAGGTTGCTGGGAGACTGAGTCCTGAGAAGCGAGATACAAGACCTCCTTCATTCTATAACCAAGGTACGGAGCTGATTAAACCCTTAGAGAGAATTCTTGATTCACATACTTGGCAAAAAACCTACCTTTAACTTAAAACTGCTACTTACTTACTCCTTCCCATGTATTGGGCTTAGGTCAGGTACACTGGGGTAGGCGTATCTTAGAAGCACCAGTTGAGTTTGTGTAGTCAATGTTTTTATGTATGTATATATATTTTATATATTTTAAAGTATCATATGGCTAAGAAACCATTTTAATGCTTTTACATTATTATTTCATAATACTACTTTTACTGTACGCACTTTACTTTATGATAAGTATTGCAATTGTGGCAATTCATTTCTCTTGCATGAGAAAGAAGACTGCTCAATAAAATAACACCTTTTATTGAAAAAGCCTGTCTCTCTATTTCTCTGCAATCTGGTGGAACTAAGCATGCACGATTGACTGAGTGAAATAGCAGTCTATTGTTTTCACACGACTCTAGAGATACACTCTTTAATCTGAGGGAGCAAAGTTGTCATGTTTATGCGGTTGTCAGAAACTGAATCCCTTCATGTCTAATCAGGGAAGTTCACTCCTCCCTGCTCATTCTAGAAAGTTTCTAGTGACCTCTGAGCTAGCTGGCAAACCTAAATTAAGTCTAACATAGTCAGTAGAGACCTAGATGACCTAAGTCCTACGTCTACACTGCTGTTTATGTTATTCCAATGTGCAGAGCCTATTGGGGAAATAGGAACTACACTACAACAGTCTCTATAAGAAGAATATATTTGTGGGCAAAAGAAGCAGGCATTCCCGGCACATGATACTTTTCTTAGAGAACAGAGCTTCTGTTTTTAGAAACATTAGAGACAATATTTTACCTCAGCCTCTAGCACATGTACAATATCGTATAAGTATGTGATGAAATGGTCTCGACCTTCTCTTCTGTATACAGAGCCATTTTACGTGTAATTTCATTTATAATTTTCGCAATTCATTCAGCTGATATATATGAACTTAACCTTGCTTGAAAACATACAGTACCAATACTCATTTTCGTGTATAAACCATACACCATTTCAAATGCATACTGTTGCAACTAAAACAAGACAACATTTTCCGACTTACCATTTTCAGTCCGGAACACAAAACAAACAAACACGAAACAAATTGTGCACAAATTGTGCACTTGAACCAAGAACTTAGGCCTACCAAAAACGAACTGATGTATCGATACCCAAACTGAACCAAATAGATTATCGTAATTAGAACAACCAATGATAATCTTACAAAACCAAACCAAACCAAGAACCGATCAAGGATTTGTAACAATCCTCACAAAAGTAACCAGCTAGCTATCACTAAATACTTAACTGAGGCACTGAAGACGTCACCAAGGAGAAACCCGTCACGTTTCGCCGTACTAAGGACTGCACCACTTCGGGTCCAAGACAGGGCGACGGTCAAGGCAACGGCCCACTGCAGCCGTCCTGAACGGGAACCCTCGTGGAAGAGAACTTCAGGGCCACTTTTGCGATATGCCGGGATCGATGAAGTGGGGCGCCTCCCTCAGGAATCTTCACACGAAGCTTCTCGAACTTTTCAGGCTTTTGGACCGGTACCGAATGACGTCGCCCCACGTTGGGCGCCAATTGGAGTTCTGGACTTTTTGGTTCCGTCCAGAGGTGTCAGGGTACAACACCCGAAGACCCCGGAGTTCCACCTGCCTTGGTGCACAAATGAACAGAAACACGGGCTTCTCGATGGTGGCGTCAAAGACCAAAGGTTTATTACTGCAGGGACACAGAAGTCACAGAATCTACACACGGGCAGAATTCAGGAGACTGTTCGATTTGTACAAAGTGGGTTGCTCCTTATATACTAAAAATTGTGCTCTAGGCAAATATTTCACATGTCGGTACATTCCCAAACCTTTGTGTCTCTAAACAATAAATATTTGGCGTTACACAGGAACTGTCGATAATATCTGATACCAAACATCACGAAGAGGGGTTCCCACCAGTCCATCACAATCCCTTGTCAATATTGTATTCAAGAGCCGGACCGCCTCATCGTAAAGTTCGTTACCTCCCCCTAATAAAGGCCCAGAAGGAGAGGAGCAGAGCCAGGTGCAGAAGATAGAAAAGCGGGATAAGAGATGTTTGTGGGTTGTAAATGGGCAAGGCTACCGGCTTCGGCCGCCTAATCATGATCAGGTACAATGGACAGGAAAACCAGTTCAGGTGGGCTGGCCTCGGGCAGAGGAGGCAGCCTTTGTCGAGTCATGCAGCTACAGCGTGATCTGGTTTAAGGTGCACGTGTCACGTAAGAGGTGAATCTCCGGCTAAAGCTACGTGTCCTTAATCAAAGTGGAGTGAAATGAAATGATCAGAGGCTATTGCATATGTGAGGGCAAGGAACCACAAAATGGCGGCCACGATCTAAGATGGATGCCGTGTGTATATCAGAAATGTGTCAGTGGAAGGAGTGCTCTTGCTCGTAGCGTAGCGAAAACACTAGGATATACTAAATGGATCATTTGCGGTTCACTGATATCATTTTTATGTATTTCCGACAAACTTGAAAACACGGGTTCAAGTTGTCACGGAACCGTCACGGAACCTCAGACCCTCCTTTTGCCCTTACATAGGCAATTACTCAATCTATGTCTGAATCTAGTTCTATGCTCATCAGGTCAGTGACATGCTGTTGTATCATCATCCTTTCTCGTGTCTTTTCTCCAAACGCAGGTGGTTTTCTGAGACAAGTTGCAGCACAAAGACTACACAGAGCAGGACCACACTGGATAATCAGACAACATGAGAATAGGAATACTAAGATGACACCAATGACCATTAGAACCTTCCATCCCCACGCTGAGATCAGAGTCCAAACCCACTCCATGAAGGACCAGTTTCCCTTGTCTACATGTATGGAGTCCGAAATCTTGTGCATCTTAGAGATCGCCTCGTAAACTGTTGGAGCATTATTAGGAATAAAGACACAGCAGCTCGATTGGATCATTCTGCATACCCCACCTCGATCTGCAAGTATAACATCTAGAACCATACGGTTCTGTAATGTCATGAGCCTATCCGCCTGAAGCTCAGCTGTCAGATTGCTAAGGGCACCAGCAGTTTCGGTAATAGTAGATTCAACTACCCGTGTTAGCTGACGTATGTTTCTACTATTGGCCATAGGCCCCCAGAACGGAAGGAAGCCTTTGAAGAAGTCTCCAGCTTCCTGACCAGCGGTATCTTCCTTGCTGAAAACACCTCTTGCTACTCTTGTTCTGTGGTAATCCGGTGAAGCAGTGTATGTCGGAGGCAACAATCGAGCAATATAACATGATCCTGAGAAGTCGGCAGGCAACCATGTATAAGCTCTGTCTCGACAAATGAAATAGGTACCCCTAGCAGTGAGGAAGGCAGGGGAGGAGTTAGCCGGAAGCACATAAGTCTCTACGCACTCACTTCTCCCTAGCTGAGCTCTCGGATTTCTCCCATTACCTTGCAGACAGACCTGACCTCGGTGAGGTACGACCCAGATTGGAGTTGAGCTTTTGCGCTTGCTTTCTCCTAAACTAAGGCGATACTCTGAAGTATTCCAACTTAAATATACTCGCAGTTCGTCTCTAGGGTAAGATGGAGTATTATTGACGTCCTTGACCATGTCAATAATTCCCTGGACTAAGGCTTTGTTGGCAGAGTTATATTTAGTGGAACGTGGTGGACGTGGAGGATAGGTTTCAAGGGCATAAGCAAAGATGGTTTGGAAGGCCTGAAATGATCCATTATAGCTGTAAGGCAAAACCAAATAGGGAATACCTTTATCCATAGTGTGAGGTATCAAGCCACACACCCAGCAGTCTGTAGTGTTAACTACCAGTTGGTGTTGGTGCAAGAGCTGTACAAAAGTGTTGTTGGTGAATTCTGAGCGTCGAGCTTGCTCATGTTCTGGAAATGAGTGAAAAGAGTGTATAGAAGAAACAGTAGAAATAGCTGGATCAAGGGGAGGCACTGTAGAAACTGGCACAAAAATCAAATTTATGCTAAAGACAATTCCACCCACCAATGTTGCTAAAACAATCAAAAATGTAATGGCACATTGCATCAAGAAACATTTACTGTGAAGAATTCTATTAAGTCTATTTCTGCGAACGTAAATCACATTTTCTCGTTGCAGCGCAGGAAGTTCCATCTTCTACAATCCGCTCGCGACCACTGATGATGTGTACGTAGATGAAAATGCCTCTGTCAGCCCTGGGAGTTCCCAAAACTAACAGAAAGATCGACCTTGTGTCAGACCCCTGCAAATTCAAACTAGGCACACAGCCACGACCCTACGGCTACCCAGACGGCAAGGCAATTTTTAAAAAAAAACAATATACAATAGCAAACTTCCTGGCTGAAAAGCAAAAGTTCAATATATATATGTATCAAAATCACAATATGCAGTTGCCTGCTTTATTAGTTCGTTTTATGGCTTCTAAGATTGTATCTCTTCTTTGCTGGTACTGTCTGATCGGAAAATAGTGTATCACTAGCAGTTGTTGTAGAGTTTAAGTTCGCAGATGGCAAAGTTTCTTTTGATGCTGGAGACAAATGTTCAATGTTCAAAGCAGTCTTTTCAGGAGGAGAGTCAAGTTTCAAAGTGTCAGTAATCAAATCGGCATCGCTGAAAGGGACAAATTTCGGAGTTATTTCAGATTCGGAGGCACCAATTCCCTTCTTCACCCAGTCGTCGTAGGGCAGCGGCAGTGGAACACGCTTTACGTGAGAAGCGTGGATCCAGTGCTTGCGGCCAGCAACACGTACAGCTGTCCTCGTTGCCAGTAGGACCTGGAAGGGGCCGATGTAGCGAGGCTGAAGATTCTTTGTCCTCGCGAAGTTCCGGACCACAATGAAGTCACCCGGTTTCAGTTGATGCCCTGGACTCTCCGGAGGCTTTGGCAAAGCATCAAAAACCTGTTGATGAATAAGACTTAATTTAGCAGTCAAGTCGTAAAGGTAGTCTATCAACATAGGATATTCAATGGAGCAAAATTGTTTAGGCCTTGGCACACCCCAGACATTTGCCGGGCGGCCAAACACAATCTCATATGGAGAAAGCCCTATTCTAGAATGCACTGTTGCTCTCGTTGATAACAAAGCCAAGGGAAGTGCGTCTGGCCAAGCCAAACCTGTGGATGCTTGTATTTTGGCTATTTTAAGCTTGAGGGTGCCATTGTAACCCTCGACTAAACCAGCAGACTGGGGATGGTTCGCACTATGAAATTTTTGTTTCAATCCTAGACCAGCACACACACTCTGCATAACTTTCCCTATAAACTCACTTCCGTTATCTGACCATACAATCCGTGGCATTCCGTACCTAGGGAAAAATTCTTTTAGAAGAATTTTGGCAGTAGATAGAGCAGTGTTGTCCTTTAGTGGGTATGCTTCTATCCACCTGGAAAAAGCACAAACTACCACCAGGACGTATTTTAAATTGTTGCAGCGTTCCATGTGAATGAAGTCTAACTGAATTACTTCAAAGGGACAGGAAGGAGGAGCAAAATGACCAGCTGGAGTTGGAGTTCCCTTGCCAGGATTATGCATCAAGCACACCATACAATTTTTCACCACTCTCTCTGCACATTTACTGATTCCCTCATTCTTCCAGACCGGAGCTAACATCTTACATATCCCTTTAGAACTTATGTGCGCCACTCCATGCGCCATCGTCACTACTGCAAGCACATACGCATCAGGCAACATCCAACGCTGCTGTTCTGTCAAATCGATCCAACATCCATTCGAGTCCAATTTGCCCGTACTTTCTCTCCATACGCGTTTCTCTTCCTCAGTCGCTTCTTTCTGAATCTCTTTCACACTTTCCATAGTGTCCTCACACATTCCAGACTCAGCAATCCATCTTGCAGACGTAGCAACATACATTCTACTCATCATGTCTCTATCTGTTTGTTTAGCGGTTTCATCAGCAAAAGCATTTCCCCGACCAACATCATCCGTGATTGCTTTATGAGCACTGCACTTCACAATCGCAACTTCAGTCGGTAAGGTTAGAGATTCCAACAAGTCGTTAACTAGCTGACCATGCTGAATCTTAGTCCCATGGGACGTAATGAAACCCCTTTCTCTCCACAACCGGCCAAAACTATGGGCCACGCCAAATGCGTACTGACTATCTGTAAACACATTCACTCTCTTTCCCTCAGCTAAAACACACGCTCTCGTAAGAGCTATTAATTCTGCAGCTTGGGCAGAATTCTGACTTACTCTTGCAGTCTCCACAATCGTCTTCAAAGTCGTTACCGCGTAGGCAGCAGTCACATCACCATTCTCCAATTTAAAACATGACCCGTCCACATACAGCGTACCATCCGGGTCGGATAGGGGAGTATCCCTCAAATCGATGCGACCTTTTGTCTCTTCCTCCGTTTTGAAATAACAGTCATGTGGCTCAGAATCACTCGACTCTTGATCAGTCGGCAACAATGTTGCTGGATTCAATACATTGCATCTTTTGATCTGAATATGACTTGCTAATAACGTCAGCTCGTAACCAGATAATCTCGCACTAGTAAGGTGTTGTGTCTTCGTTCGGTTCATGAGTGTATCCACTGCATGAGGAACTATGACCACTAGCATATTGTTCATCACCAAACCAGCAGATTGTCGAATGGAAGCTGCAGCTGCCGCTGTAGCTCTCAAACAACTCGGCAATGCTCTAGCTACCGGATCTAATGTTGATGAGAAATACGCACAAGGGCGTTGTTTGTCACCAAACTTCTGTGTCAGAACACTCAACGCGCAACCTTCTCTTTCGTGAACGTAGAGCGTGAATGGCTTGCTATAATCAGGTGTACCCAATACAGGAGCTGAACACAGTGCTTTTCGTAACTCAATAAAACTCTCTTGACATTCATCAGACCATGGCACCGGACTCGGAACATTTTTCCCAGTCAAAGCTACCAATGGTTTCGCTAAAAGAGAAAAATTTGGAATCCACTGCCTACAGTAAGAGGTAATACCTAGAAAGGCACGTACTTCCCTCTGTGTGCGTGGAACACTCATCTGCGTAATTGCTTTTATTCTTTCCGGGGTCAACTTCCTTCCCTCCTTTGATAAGAGGTGACCTAGGTAGATTACTTCTTGGCAACAATATTGCATTTTGGAAGGGGACACCTTATGATTCAAATTAGACAAATGATGCAATAGTGAAATTGTAGCTGCTTTGCAAGTTTCCTTGTCATCGGCAGCCACTAAAAGATCGTCTACGTACTGTACTAGGGCAGAGCCTGGAGGAAGGACAAAAGAATCTAGCTGACTTTTTAAAGCTTGACTGTAAATGGATGGACTTTCACAATAGCCTTGTGGAGCGCGTTTAAATCTAAAACTGCGACCTCCTAAACAGAAGCCGAAAATATCCCTACTTTCTTCAGCTATCGGAATGCTGAAAAATGCATTCTTGAGGTCTATAACTGAGAACCACGTAGCTGTGGCAGGAATCAATGTTAATAAGGCAGTAATGTCTGGCACTACAGGAAACTGCGGAATTACAATCTTATTAACTTCTCTAAGGTCTATGACAAACCTATAAACTGGAGGCTTTGTAGGATCAGTTCGTTTCAAGATCGGTAATACCGGACTGTTACAGACATTTCCTCGCGTTTCTTCAACCACACCTTTCTTAATCAAATCTTGCACGATTAGTAAAAGTGCACGTTCTCCTTCATTCGAGATTTTATATTGAGGAATTCTTGGAAATTTTACATTCGCTTTCAAAGTTACTACATATGGTGGAATTTCTAGTAGACCTACATCATTGGGACCAGTCGCCCAAAGAGAATCAGGGAGTGAACGTAGCTCCGGCGGGAGTGCGTCCATTGACAAGTACATCGGAGAGGTGAGTCTTTTACCCAAAGTAAGCTGTACTCCTTCCGGAGAACAGTACAATGTCGCATATAGTCGTTTTAACAAATCTAAACCAAGCAGATTTTCATTACAACCTGTCGTCAAAATTAGGGGTGCTTTCAAGTGACACGGTCCAACAGAAATAGACAAAGGACCAGATATCGGGTTGTACACAGGGGCGCCTGAAAAACCTACGGAAACATTTGTTGAGCCAGACAAAGGTGCGCCAGGGAGTTTCGCATGCATGATAGAACTTTTCGCGGCACCAGTATCCAACAGAAACGGTTAGACTACACCTGATGTTGCTACTGCGACATAAGGCCCACTCTGATCCACTGGAACTGATACTACTCCCTCTCTCTGTCCATGGCTGTCCTAGTACCCATTTTGTTGAAATCCCTCTTCAACCTCACAATAATCCTCAACAAGATATTGCTGAGACCTATTCTGTTGAGCTGACTGTACATTTCGTTGATCAAAGTGATTAGAAGGACGATCATTCGTTTGCGGAGGCATAGCACCTCGCCCTCGACCTCTAGAATTCTGCGCATAACCACCACGACCTCTCTGAGCTGCTGCTGCATTATTTTGCGCTAAGATCGGACATTCATTTTTATAGTGACCCTCTTTCTTGCAGTACGCACACTGATTCCACTGATATTGAGGCCTTGATGTACTATAATCTGTCCTTTGATATGAGTTTTGCTGCGTATTAGTCTGATTCGTACGAGGCGGATACGCCTGCTGTAAAAGAACTTTAGTTTTTAAATCTTTCGTTTTCTTCTCTGATTTCTCCTTTTCCTCTTTATCCCTATTTTCGTAGTACTGTGCAGTCGCAAGTATTTGCGCTGTCGTAGATACAGCCCACGCACTTTCTGAGTCTTTCAATTTATTGCATAATTCCGGTAACAAATTATGCACAAATTTATCGACAAACAATCTCTGTCCTCCTTCAGTGCTCATGTCCTGACCACTATGGTCTACAAAAGTCTCTTCGAACCTCGTGAAGAAGTCCGAGACGCTTTCGTCTTTCTTCTGTCTGCACGCTGACAACTTGTCCCAATTAACACGCAATGCTGGCATCAGAGTCTTCATTAGATCAATTATTCGACCAGGCAGATTAGCAATCAAAGGTTCGGGTTTCGCACCACCTATTTGTTGAGCATCTGCTGCAGTGATAGCTGCCCAATCACCACCTAAAGCAGCCTGATGATCCTCTCTATGAATTTTAGCCCACACTGGTTGTGGAACTACATTACCAAACAACATATCAATGTCGGCTAAGTTCATTATACAAGCCTCAACTGTCTGTGTCAATTCCTTGTAATATCCGGCTGGATTCTTACGTGGATCTGGCAAAGCCTGTTTCACTGCTAATACTTCTGCTCGCTTCCATGGAATATGTATCCATACTCTCTGGAACTGTGCTGGAGCAGCTGCAATTCCTGCATTATCATCACGTTGTACTGCTTCGCGCCAAATTGGAGGAACCTCCCTCATAGGATATTGGCGACTTGGCTTCACTTTACCTTTTTCTAAATCTCTCGGTGAACGAAGAGATGGATCATTTCTAAAACTTAAAATGAGTTCCATCGCTTCCTGTATTTTATCACCCACTATCATTCCTGCAGCAAACTCTTTTTGAACCTTAATTAAATCTTCCAAATCTGATTCGACATCATCTTCTTCTATTTCCTCACGTAACAACGAGCACATCTCATCAAAGACGTACCGTTGCGTTGGCTCTCCCCATTGCATAAATGTCTCTAACACATCTTTCGTACTATATCTTCTAACTTTCGTAATCCATCTGAGAGCCGTGGAGTCTAAAACTCCCCGTTCTTCAGTACTTGGTAGCTGACTCCGTCTCTGAACAGAGTCAGGAGTAGGAGTCTTAATCAAGGTTTTATATATAGGAGACAGCATATTAGTAACAGAATCAGTGATTCTTCGACGAACAGAAAGTGGAGTTAGTACACTCGCAGACATAGAGAATGCAGTAGAGGTAGGAATAGATGACGAAACAGTAGGAGTATCGAGGAAAATAGTTTGAGGAACAGTAGGTACAGTGGTAGGTATAGGAGCTGGCAGTGCGGGAAGAGGAGGAGCTGTAGGAACATTTACATTCACCACAGGAAGTATAGGAACTTGATTCTGAGGAACAGGAACACGAACACCAGGTTGTCCAGCAACCGGCAATTGAACATTCGGGATGAGTGGAGCCGTAGCACCTTGTGCATACGGTGGAGGTGACCGTAACAAATAAGATAGCAGAGGATCGTTTTCGGAATCCTCCAGTATCTTAGCCATTTTCGATGGCAAGGCAGGATAGCACTTGTCAATCGCTAAGTTATGCTCTCTAATGGCTGCATCTATGGCCTTCTCACACTCGTTAGCCTGCAACTGTTTAGTCGCTTGCTCTAGAGTTAACTCTTCTTGTTCTTTTTGCTCTTTCTTCAACCTTTTCATTTCTCTCTGTTTGGATTCTTTCCGCCAATAACGAAAAGAGTCAAACATTGCCGGCCGGGCTTTCTTCCTAAACAATTTCGCTTCTAAGTTGTCGAGAATCTCTTGTTCAAAACTACCATGCAGTGGCCAACTAAGGACACCATCCTTCTTACAATAACGGACCCATATCTCATTATAAGTTATAGGACCCACACCATACTTACAGTATAAATCATATAGGGGAGTCCCAATCGGAGGAACCAGACAAGAGTCCTCTAATTGTGAGTCACTGTTGCAACTAAAACAAGACAACATTTTCCGACTTACCATTTTCAGTCCGGAACACAAAACAAACAAACACGAAACAAATTGTGCACAAATTGTGCACTTGAACCAAGAACTTAGGCCTACCAAAAACGAACTGATGTATCGATACCCAAACTGAACCAAATAGATTATCGTAATTAGAACAACCAATGATAATCTTACAAAACCAAACCAAACCAAGAACCGATCAAGGATTTGTAACAATCCTCACAAAAGTAACCAGCTAGCTATCACTAAATACTTAACTGAGGCACTGAAGACGTCACCAAGGAGAAACCCGTCACGTTTCGCCGTACTAAGGACTGCACCACTTCGGGTCCAAGACAGGGCGACGGTCAAGGCAACGGCCCACTGCAGCCGTCCTGAACGGGAACCCTCGTGGAAGAGAACTTCAGGGCCACTTTTGCGATATGCCGGGATCGATGAAGTGGGGCGCCTCCCTCAGGAATCTTCACACGAAGCTTCTCGAACTTTTCAGGCTTTTGGACCGGTACCGAATGACGTCGCCCCACGTTGGGCGCCAATTGGAGTTCTGGACTTTTTGGTTCCGTCCAGAGGTGTCAGGGTACAACACCCGAAGACCCCGGAGTTCCACCTGCCTTGGTGCACAAATGAACAGAAACACGGGCTTCTCGATGGTGGCGTCAAAGACCAAAGGTTTATTACTGCAGGGACACAGAAGTCACAGAATCTACACACGGGCAGAATTCAGGAGACTGTTCGATTTGTACAAAGTGGGTTGCTCCTTATATACTAAAAATTGTGCTCTAGGCAAATATTTCACATGTCGGTACATTCCCAAACCTTTGTGTCTCTAAACAATAAATATTTGGCGTTACACAGGAACTGTCGATAATATCTGATACCAAACATCACGAAGAGGGGTTCCCACCAGTCCATCACAATCCCTTGTCAATATTGTATTCAAGAGCCGGACCGCCTCATCGTAAAGTTCGTTACCTCCCCCTAATAAAGGCCCAGAAGGAGAGGAGCAGAGCCAGGTGCAGAAGATAGAAAAGCGGGATAAGAGATGTTTGTGGGTTGTAAATGGGCAAGGCTACCGGCTTCGGCCGCCTAATCATGATCAGGTACAATGGACAGGAAAACCAGTTCAGGTGGGCTGGCCTCGGGCAGAGGAGGCAGCCTTTGTCGAGTCATGCAGCTACAGCGTGATCTGGTTTAAGGTGCACGTGTCACGTAAGAGGTGAATCTCCGGCTAAAGCTACGTGTCCTTAATCAAAGTGGAGTGAAATGAAATGATCAGAGGCTATTGCATATGTGAGGGCAAGGAACCACAAAATGGCGGCCACGATCTAAGATGGATGCCGTGTGTATATCAGAAATGTGTCAGTGGAAGGAGTGCTCTTGCTCGTAGCGTAGCGAAAACACTAGGATATACTAAATGGATCATTTGCGGTTCACTGATATCATTTTTATGTATTTCCGACAAACTTGAAAACACGGGTTCAAGTTGTCACGGAACCGTCACGGAACCTCAGGTGGGCTGGAAAACACACATGCATTGTATGTTTACTATTGCTTATTTTTTAGTAATGATGGACATTAATCCGTGGAGTGGGTGTTGTATTTCTATCTAGGACCCTAATTCGATATTCCCGATTCATGCCCTTATGTGGTTATAATAAATAGTATCCTTATAAAGGCATAAGAATCATATCCATATTCAGTAATAGCACATGCAGTCCAAAGCACGGCAAGACTACTCCCATAGACTCTTAGAAAGCACAACACGTTCTTTAAACAAACCAAGCCTCCAGCAGCACGGGAATCCCCCTCCTGCTTTGTTTTGATTTGCACAAGAACTCCTAGAGTCCAGCAAGAACTGTTAGTTCTTAATGACGTCTTATGTCCAACCTTACATCAAACCCGACACCTTTCAGGTATAAATATACCAACGTTTCCTTAAGCAAACAAATGGTGGTGGGGAGCAGAGCGACGTTCTACTTGTCCGAGAGACCAGCTGATGCGAGAGCCGAAGGAAACCGCCTCTTCCCTTTGACGCGCTGGAGAAACTGCCTTTTCTCACGCCGAGAAAATCCAGCTCCGGTGTTCCCGAGTTACCCTCGCAGGTTGCTGGGAGACTGAGTCCTGAGAAGCGAGATACAAGACCTCCTTCATTCTATAACCAAGGTACGGAGCTGATTAAACCCTTAGAGAGAATTCTTGATTCACATACTTGGCAAAAAACCTACCTTTAACTTAAAACTGCTACTTACTTACTCCTTCCCATGTATTGGGCTTAGATCAGGTACACTGGGGTAGGCGTATCTTAGAAGCACCAGTTGAGTTTGTGTAGTCAATGTTTTTATGTATGTATATATATTTTATATATTTTAAAGTATCATATGGCTAAGAAACCATTTTAATGCTTTTACATTATTATTTCATAATACTACTTTTACTGTACGCACTTTACTTTATGATAAGTATTGCAATTGTGGCAATTCATTTCTCTTGCATGAGAAAGAAGACTGCTCAATAAAATAACACCTTTTATTGAAAAAACCTGTCTCTCTATTTCTCTGCAATCTGGTGGAACTAAGCATGCACGATTGACTGAGTGAAATAGCAGTCTATTGTTTTCACGCGACTCTAGAGAGACACTCTTTAATCTGAGGGAGCAAAGTTGTCATGTTTATGCGGTTGTCAGATACTGAATCCCTTCATGTCTAATCAGGGAAGTTCACTCCTCCCTGCTCATTCGAGAAAGTTTCTAGTGACCTCTGAGCTAGCTGGCAAACCTAAATTAAGTCTAACATAGTCAGTAGAGACGTAGATGACCTAAGTCCTACGTCTACACTGCTGTTTATGTTATTCCAATGTGAAGAGCTTATTGGGGAAATAGGAACTACACTACAACAGTCTCTATAAGAAGAATATATTTGTGGGCAAAAGAAGCAGGCAAACCATAGGTGGTGCGGAGAGTAGGGAAGGGTATGAAAGAAGAGTGTGAAAATAATAGGGAAACCCAGATTAACCCTTTTTGTCGCCAGTAAAAGGGTTTGTCACTAATCAAGAGGGAGGTGTTATGCCAAATGGTGGAGGTAAGAAAATCAGCAACGGTCGCACGGGGAAGCAGGAGAAGAATATAAAAGTAGATTAATGGTGCATTTGTGAATGGTACGTGAAAATGAATGATACTCAGCTAGAGAAAAGGGGGAAAGAAAAAGGCGGGTCCTTCGCCTGCCAAGCCGGCCGAAGGCAAACTGAGATATCCGGTCCCATTTAAATCGTCAGTTATTAGGAAGGTCAACCTGGGGTAAACCCTGCCCTCAGGTAGAACACTCCAATTTAGCCGCATGAACCTGCCACCGACAGGTCTGTAATGGCTGTGGCAGACATAGTCACATGTAAGATGTTTACCTACCCTACCCCAGGCTTCCCATAATGTTGGTTTATATCAGTCTCTGGACCCATCAATTTCTGGAAGCAATACGTACTGCTACTACTCCCTTCCACAAGGTCTCCCAAACCACTTTACCCCATAGTTACGTGGGCACTGATCCTCTCTTCCATAGCACCTGCCGCCTCCCACAATAGCACAACACCAGTCTTCTGTCCCTAGAGAGACTGGGCGAAATTATCGGATTCACCCACTCGGCACAAACTGGATTCCAGTGCATATCTCAGCCTGACACCAAGCAGACGAAGCCCTATGCTCATGTCAGGGTCTGTGCTGACATGCCGCGAGCCACGCGCATTCCGCAGCAGCCTGTGAGAATAACAAGCGTGGGTTAATGCGGTGCACTTATAGCCAAAGTGCCTTACACACAGCCCTTCTGTCAGGGCAGAATAAAAGATGGTTATTACCGGGTCCTTATCAAGGAGGCACACGCTGCTCGTGGAGTCCACGACTCGCACTTGACTTTACCACCGTACACCGATCTTGGGCCTTACGTGGCTTCTTGGTCTATAACGCACCGTTTCCATCAACGATCTCAATTCGCCCATCTTTTATCCTTTCCAGACGAAGTTCAATCAGTTGAATGAAATGCATTGGCTGAGGCTTTTTGCACAATTTGACGGATTATGAAATAAAGACTCAACATTTTTCCAAGAAAGGAACTGATCAATATTTATTATTGAAACAAAAAATCTGGGAGTGCACCGCTCCACTTTTCTCGAAGTATTTTGAGTTTAAGGGACAACTTTATCAACAAACCCAGGGAACTTCCATGGGTAGTACCTCTGCTCCAAGTGTAGCCTGTTTATACATGTCAGCGTTTGAAGAGATCAAATCACACATAATCAGACTCTCCATGCTGTAACCAACATGATTGCCTTATTGTTTAGGATCACTAGTTGTAACCTTTAATATAACCTCCCAAGAAGTCTATTGTACGTATAACATGTCTCACACACCTAGTAGCTTATCCATTGACCCTAACTCCTGTTTCTTATAATATTGTTATTAAAATATTGTCACGATACGCCACTCCATTATGGCTGCCGAATCTCAGACACACTGAACGACCACGCTCCATGATGGCCGCAAAATCTGCGTAACATCAAACGACCTCCTTCCAATATAGGTTAGCACTACACGCACCAACTTTCCCTACATATACTTCCCGCCTCCCGGAACTGCGCGGTGGGACTAAATACGCTGCAGACTCATACAACTCTATCACCCAGGCCTAGTAGGAGTGGGTAGGTCTACAGACTTCGTGCTACTAGCACAAAAATGAGTACGGCGATATGATTTGAATGGCTGCATATTGAGTGCCTACGTATCCGGATGAATGGGAATTTCTGCCACAGAGTTACTCATTGCTGATGAGGATTATGAATCCGAAACCGGTCCTAGGATGCTTGTTTCCGGTCCAGGGAAGACATGGCTTGGCAGTTCGGGCTGGACTGTTCCCATGAGGCACAGGGTCAGACTGATTTGCATATGGCCATGTCTGAACTGGGGTGGCTGAGTGAGCTAAAGAATGGTGATGGATTAAACCCAGATCAGTTGACTGGGGGTGAGTGTTTGATTGGCTCAAACGCTCCGTCCATCATCCCCTTTTGTATCACTTTGTTCGCCGTAAGTTGGCAGGGTATGCTCAGATGTGAGTCCCTTGCTCACTTGGCCACAGGATTCAAGATAGCCTGGCTGATGAGAATTATGAATCTGAAACCGGTCCCAGGATGCTTGTTTCCGGTCCAGGGAAGACATGGCTTGGCAGTTCGGGCTGGACTGTTCCCATGAGGCACAGAGTCAGACTGATTTGCATATGGCCATGTCTGAACTGGGGTGGCTGAGTGAGCTAAAGAATGGTGATGGATTAAACCCAGATCAGTTGATTGGGGGTGAGTGTTTAATTGGCTCAAACGCTCCGTCCATCATCCCCTTTTGTATCGCTTTGTTCGCCCTAAGTTGGCAGGGTATGCTCAGACGTGAGTCCCTTGCTCACTTGGCCACTGGATTCAAGATAGCCTGGCTGATGATTATGAATCCGAAACCGAGCCCAGGATGCTTGTTTCCGGTCTAGGGAAGACATGGCTTGGCAGTTCGGGCTGGACTGTTCCCATGAGGCACAGGGTCAGACTGATTTGCATATGGCCATGTCTGAACTGGGGTGGCTGAGTGAGCTAAAGAATGGTGATGGATTAAACCCAGATCAGTTGACTGGGGGTGAGTGTTTGATTGGCTCAAACGCTCCGTCCATCATCCCCTTTTGTATCGCTTTGTTCGCCCTAAGTTGGCAGGGTATGCTCAGACGTGAGTCCCTTGCTCACTTGGCCACTGGATTCAAGATAGCCTGGCTGATGAGGATTATGAATGCAAAACCAGTTCCAGGATGCTTGTTTTCGGTCCAGGGAAGACATGGCTTGGCAGTTCGGGCTGGACTGTTCCCATGAGGCACAGGGTCAGACTGATTTGCATATGGCCCTGTCTGAACTGGGGTGGCTGAGTGAGCTAAAGAATGGTGATGGATTAAACCCAGATCAGTTGACTGGGGGTGAGTGTTTAACTGGCTCAAACACTCCATCCATCATCCCCTTTTGTATCACAGAGTTACTCATTGGCCCCTCGACCACTGTAGGCTAATGTGGTTTAGACATAACTGGTATTTGACATTAGCGGTATTTACGGTCCACTCCTTCGGCTGGTATTCCCATAACCTTGCATTTGAATACAAATACTGTACGCGATTATAATTATTATGTGCAATTGGGTTCATGGCCGACACTTGTGGTACGCTGACACAAATTTCCGCACGGCCGACCCGATCCTCTGCTAAACTCCCGTTATCGCAATGCACACTTAATAAGCGGAAGCCACGCAGGATAATACTATCATTGCTAAAACAAGCCAGCATGCTAGATTCCACGAAACATGCCTACTTTGTTTCACACTATTCTTGTAAGCAGTGCTCTCCTGGCCTACAGTAGAATCGTTTTGTGGTCAATTATTGTGAGCACTATTTGTTTCCAAACATTACACATACCTGATCCCCTACGACTCTATATGCAGTACTTCCACTGTAACACACCCCTTATTTGATCCAGGCTATGGGTGGTGATAGATGAAGTCTGTTTTCACATAATAGGTTAACTGACCTTACACGACAGGGAATTGAGAGGACTCTACTGAATATGTAGTTACTAATTCCAAATGCATTTAATGCTACTTGTCCATTGGTTTCTCCCTTTCCCCCCCTTCCTTGTTTATCCCAGTACATGAGGAATCCCTTGTGTTTATTACCTACCGGGTACTGTGACGCCTGGTTAGTCCACAGTTCTGGGTAAGTCCTCTTGTTCTCTGCTACATTTGTGTGCCACAAGGGCTGAAGGTCACGCTAGTTCACCCTGTGCACTCACCGTGTGGCACCTTGTTTTTTACTGGTTTTTAACTGTTTGATCCTCACCACGATATTTTGAGAGTTAGCTTTTCACAGGGAATATATAAGAGAATTCACCTATTACAATTGAACTACACTTACCTATGTGATGCATTCTCTCTCCGCAGGTAGTTCCAGTACCTCCAGGTATCCGACAAGTTAGTCTTATGGTTGATGTGAGTGTGCAGCCACAACACCATCTTAGTTTTAAATGTAGATAGTTAACCCCTCTTTTGGTCCTGACGAATCGTCCGCAGAGTACTCATTTGGCGAGAAACCCGACACGAAAAGACACCTATGCACCCGGCTTCCCTGGGTGAGGTAACTCGAGTACTCCGGTGCTCCCTTGGTGTTCTGACCGACTTTTTCGGCCCTCCTTTGAGGGAAGGTGATTGGAGGTGACTTCAGTCTACTATCATTCTAGTGTGAGGATTAGAACCGTAGACAGGGCCTATTCACAAGGCGTATTGATACAGTTCTGTACCCTTTTCTTTGGATCAGGGCTTATAAACTTATGTTAGGGGATAGATTCATTAGTATTAGTGATTATCCGTCCTTTTGTAAGAGTGTTAGTATACCTTCTATGGAGTTATGCTTATTTCGGGCCTTGTAGGCCTTAAACGGGAGAGACTCCATCTTTCTTTCTGCCCCGGCAGCTTGAGATGCTTCTAGGTCAAATGTAATGTTTTAGTTACGAGGTGTTGTTCGCTTGGAGAGAACCGGCTCAGGCTGGCCCTTATCGAAAGACTGTATTTTTCTCCACTCCGAAGACACAACATCAGGCCGGCCGGCTGGGAACGTGTCCTTGGTACGGGGAGGTACAAGAATTTGGTGGGCGGCAGGTTACTGGCCGTAACTTTCCATGAAGGAACGAGCTTCCATATTAGTGAAAGCATGAGGCAGTCAGTGAGTCAGTCCGTAGGCGGCAGCTAGCCGTTAGCATCAATGCCATTAATTATTTCAGGGCAGACAGTCGCCATTTTAAAGTCTGAGAAAGATCGAAGAGCTGATACTCTCTTAGAAAGATTGAAGACACTTTAGTTGGAGCAGCTGGCGAGCTCTGACATTAAGATCAGAGCATAAAGGGTGAAGTAGTTAGTTAAGGGAATGAGTACCCGAGTGGCTGAAACTGAGTTATAAGATTGAAGCCGAGAAGTGAAGATGGTCCGTGATTGAGAGGAGAGAGGAGTAGTGCAGAACAGCCAGAGAGAAAGCAGCTAATGGGAGGAAGGTTCCAGTGACTTGGAGGGAAGCAGAGGAGACAGAGCATAGCGGTGCAGACGTGTATCCGCGACTGCAGAAGTGTGACCTTAAGACGAGCCAAGGCACAGACGAAAAGGGAACCTAGATGACTGCTGAATCCAGACTTCATATTAACCAGGTGACGTCGACCCTTTTCCTACTAGTGTGCACATTCTAACCTTTCATTTTCCTTTGCAGGCTATATGTTATAGTATAGTGTTATATTGTTATGGTTATTGTAATAAAGTACCCCAGTTCTTAGTGAACCAGCATGTGCCTTTTATTCTTGTACAATCAGGGTAACCTGTTCTTCTAGTCAGGCACTGTTTTCATGAACGGACGCAATTACCGATCAGGTAAGCGATGGCTGAGCAATGAGGGAGAGAGGGGCCCTTGAAGGGGAGGATAAGTTGTACATCATCTAATTTGGTAAACCGTTGTGTGATCTATAATATTGTAGTATCATATCCCTAGTAGATAACAAAAGATTCCTCCTAATGGTATTTATAGGAAAGTGATCGTCGTTGGTAAGCGGCGATAATGAGAACACCAGGGGGGACACTGGTGCATATACCCACAGGATTGTGGCTCGGAATGTAAGTAAGAGAACACCAGGGGGGACACTGGTGCATATACCCACAGGATTTTGGCTTGGAATGTAAGTAAGAGAACACCAGGGGGGACACTGGTGCATATACCCACAGGATAGTGGCTTGGGAGAGCACTGATTGTGGTCAGTGTGTAATGGTAACTAATCAGAACTGCCCTAGGGTAGAATAGTCTGGGCCCGGGTTGCCGCGAGACTAGCTGGTGTGAGTGTGATATTGTAGAAAACTTATGCATGTACATTGCTAATTCCCCATCCTTAGGTAGGAGACATAGATACCTGTTGTAAATAGGTCCTAAGGAGGGAAGTGGTTACGTTTCGGCTGGGTTGGTGGTGCTCCGATGAGCTAATTCTATCTGGTCTGAGAATCCGGTCGTTACACTTGGGTAATAACTATCCAAGTGTCCTAGTTTAACTGGGTTTTCCCGTAGTCCACCCGGAAGTGTCCGAAATCTACTACTTTGTAACTTTTACGTTCCCCATGAAACTCTATAGTAACTCGCGTGTGTGTTTAGACAATGCACACGCATCCTGTGGGATTCCTACTTGCTAACCTTTGGTTGTCCAGTGTAGCCCCAGCGATTCTGTAGGCCCTAGGCCTATTCACCTTTCTTGAAGTGGTTCTTATACCACTTACTTAGTATATGGTTCGTGAGGCCCCTAGGGCAGAATTGTATTTGTGCAACTTATAATTATGTTTATTGAGTAACTTGTGTTGTATCTCAAACTCTGACCTCATAAAGAGTGCAGAGGGGTTGTGTTAGTAATAAATACATATATATTTGTTTTATACCTTGTGTGGTGTCCTTTCATTTGTTATTCAAGGGACTATTATTGGTAAAACAGCTGGCTTCACATGCTCTCTGAAGTTTTAGCCTAAGACTGCTTTGTCCATGATACCACTAGGATAGCTGGTCTATAAGTTTGACTTTACAACCATCACCATAAGGGTTGTTTGGACTGGTGCAAGGTGCCCACTAGAATAGTGGACATCATATACCAGGCCAATTTCTCACATATACGAGATGCTTCGGCACACCGTCAATGTCTGTCCTACCCTCCGTCAATAAGCGTGTTCAGGGTTTGCGCATGGACCGGAGGCGGCTGTTGAATTGGGAATGAGACTCGTTGGAGTGTTTGACGTAGTTTCCGATCTTGTCCTTGCTAAAATTAAGGGAGATGTGGTAAGCTTCCAGGTGTTGAATGCTTTGCTCGATGTCCCCGATGCAGAGAAACCCCGCCACTTGCCAAAAATTATTACTGCGGCATATAAGACCATTGGCCGTAATAGTTTGGGTGATAAGCCTTTTGCCACATAAAAGCAAAAGCAAACTCAGGCGGCGAAGTCTGACAAAGATGATCGCCCCAAAACAGACTTTGAATAAGAATAAAAAACTGGGGAAAAAGCAACAGAAACAGGGGTCCCATCCCGGCTCGCCAATACCTGTGTCTACTCAGCACACTCATGAATTGCTCGACCGCGCTACGATTAAGTCACATGATTGTTTTCAGGTTCCTGATCAACGTTCTCCTCGCTCTTTGCAGGACTCATCTGTCTCACCGACCGGTGGAGGAGACAGGAGCAGGGGGAGGGGAGCGAAGCAGAACCCACCCCGAAAGACAGACGATAAAGGCAAGCAGGGCGACTCTTCACGACAGAGACCCCAGTTTCAAAAGAAGACATTTGCTGCTGTAAAAGCGAGATATGCCACAGATAGTGAGAATGCAGCTTCAGAATCTGACATGGGCGCTTACACAGTTGGACAGCGTGGCGGAGATTACCATTGTGCGAGAGGCGCTGCATCCACTACTGAAGGAGACAGCGACTGACACACTTGTTGTAGTTAAAACGGCTAACACTAGAGTGGCTCCCCCTGAAAGACTTTTTTTGAAATTGCCCTATAAATGAAGGTGACATACAACGTACCATAAAAGGGTTATTTTGGGAAAATGTAACTACTACCTATGACATTTTGTTGGCGGACGTCGACTGACCCCTCCCTTTTGTTTTAGCTGCTCCGAGAGGGGAGGAGGTAATCCTCCCTAGTTTCGCGCACACAGTGCTGAAGGAGCAGGCTCTGCTTTTTGTAGAAGATTGGGCTAAGGCGCTTGCGCCGGCTTTGTACCGTACTCACTGAGGTTGGGACTAATTTTCCCCCAGACATGAGATTCCCTTACGGTCTATGCCACAGCCTCAACCCTAATACCCTATGCGATGTGACGCGAAAGCTCCCGTGGAGAAAATCCTTGAACAATTGGAATATCAGGGAGTGATTGAAACGTGTGTGTCTCCGATGAATAACCCTCTTTTTACTTTGACTATGGCTCGTACCGTTTGGTATTGGATTACCACCACCTGAACTCCCATTGTCGTACGTGTGCGGTACAGAATACTCACAGTTCTGCTCTTGTGGATAGTCTTATGGCAAAAGGTTTAAAACCACACTTGACATATCCAATGTCTTCTTTGCCCACAATCTGTCCCCTATTAGTAGTCAATTGCCAGCTTTTACCAGTGGTGGCAAACCCCGCCAATTCCGACCTTTGGCTATGGGCTATAAAAAGAGTCCAGGCGACTTTGCTGCCCGCATAGTCTCTCTTTTAGAGGGGCTCGACCCAGATGCCAGTTCGTATGTGGATGACATTTATTTTACAGATGACGAATTATGGCCGCATCTGTGTTGTGTTGACCGCATAATTTGCTGTTTTGCGGATTTTGGCTATAAATTCAACTTTGCGAAAAGTCACATTGCAGGGTACACAGTGTTGTTCCTGGGCTACGAGCTCAACAATGAAGGTCGAGGTTTAGCACCTCACTTCCTGGAGAAATGCGCACAGCTACGCGCTCCCACAACACTCACAAAACAACAGTCTTTACTGAGCTTTTTGAATTTTGGGAGTACTTACATTCCCGATTATGCCCAGCGTATCAAGCCTCTTTACCCTTTGGTACAACCAAGTTTCTCCAAATCTTGCTGGCTGCGGGCACATTCAGCCATCTTACAATCTTTGCAGGCTGATCTACTTGAATCAAATTTTTTGTTGACACGTGATAACCACACCAACCTGGTGATAAGAATCGTACCTGGGGCGGTGGGTTTCACGTACCTGACTTTTAATGAGGGTGACACAGTCCCTTTCGCTTACAAGTCGCACTTGTACACTTCAACAGAGTTGCTGTTTTCCACTGTGGAAAAAGTTTTGACAGCAGTGCAAATGGCGATTCTTAAGAAACGTGCAGTCACAGGGAAAACACATTTTGGTTGTTACTCCGTATCCTGCCTTGGAGGCGGTGACGAAAGCCAGTGTACCAAATTCAAAGTCTTTGCACCCACGGTGGATACAATGGACCACGTCCTTGACATCTCTGGATGTCACGGTCATTTTTTATTCCTTGCTGCAGACTCAAGAGTTCTTACAGTATGAATTTGTTCATCCTGCTCCTCTGACCATGCGGCCATTAGAGGATTTCCATTGTGTCATTTACACTGACGGTTCTGCGCAAGTGGCTACGGGTTCAAAGCACGCTTATTTTTCGGCCAGCGCAATAGTGGTTGGTACTATGGTAGATGGTGAATTCAAGTCTGATGTTGTGCATACACATACATTAGGAGAGTGTACTGCCCAATTGGCAGAGCTTCGTGCTCTGATGCTTGCATTGGAATACGCAGATCCCAGTGTGACTACTCTTATCTCTTAGCGTAAGTGACTCTTACTACTGTGTTCAATCATACAATGACAATTTAACCTTTTGGACTCAAAATGACTATCGTGACTCCAAAGGTCGCAAAATGAAACAAAAAATGATCCGGGTTCGAGTGGGTGAACTTAAAGAACGGCTCCCACTCGTCTTTGTAATTCACACTCTTGGTTACCAGCGTGTTGGAGTTCACGCTGTTGGCAATAGTCCTGCCGATGAAGCAGCCAAGACAGCAGTTGCTGCATATTCAGTAGCAGCAGTTACATGTTCCAAAAGAAAGGTTGACGATGACATCTTGGCAGCTATTGCCTCAACAGAGAAGGGAGGTAATTACCCGAAAGGTTTCCCTTCTAAATACTCTTATCATTTAAGTCCTGAGAAAGTTCCTTATGTGAGAATTAACGACGTTGATGACAGGTTGATTCCCAACGTGGACCACAGGAAGACTTTGATTACAGTGGCTCACGAGGGCATGGCCTCAGTGCATGCCAGCGTGTCAGCTACTGTTTCTCTTCTACAGCAACGTTTCTGGTGGCGTGGATTGTACAAACAGACGCGTGATTATGTCCTTCATTGTGACATTTGCCAGCAGATTAAACCTTCTTCTGCATGCCCGCCCCAGACACAGTTGTATATATCTAGTAAATCATTTGCGTGTGCTTATTTAGACCACTGCGGTCCTTTCTCCTCTGATACTGCGTATAAGTACATTTTAGTTGCAGTTGATTCGTGCACGCCCTTTGTGTGGTTGTGGACCCAAAGGAGTGCTGGTTCTCGAACTGTTGTAAGGGATTTGCGTGTCTTTGTGGGAATTTTTCCATTCGTACCAGGGTCCAGCGTTTGCCTCGAAGACATACAAGGATGCCATGCGTTCATTGGAGATCCAAGTCAAATTTTTGTCTCCATATCGGCCTGAGGGCAATAGTGTTGTGGAGCAGATGAACCGTGTCTTAAAGCAATCCTTGACAGCTAGGGTATTAGGTACAGGCCGGAACTGGCTAGCCCACCTCAATAGTTTTCAGCGTGCACTTAATAATCTCCCTAGAAGGTCTCTGGGTGAGTCTGTGGTAAATAAATTATTTACACTGCCGGAATTTCTATAGATACCAAAGAAGGGTAATACATAAAATGAGGAGCAGAGTCCGTGGTCTTCGAGTCAAAGGGCTTTATTCCAGAACTCGAGTTAAGGGAGAGCTCCTTCACCAAGCGGGTTCAGGAGTAGTCTGCTTTACTTGAAACATGACAGCACTTATATACATTACTTTCACAATCAAAGGAAGGAGTTCCCCGGGCATGATTTAATTATCCGTGATACAATCATACAGAAGACATCGCAGGCTTGTTTTCATTTAAAAGACAACTTGAATCACATTTGTTAGACATAGACAAACACATGGCATCAGGGTGATTGTGGTGACAAGTTACAGAGTTACTAGTGTCTGGGGACAGAGAATTGAGGCATTGTTACAGGGTCATTTTTATCTGAAAGGTAAAAAGAACGAGGCATTGTGTGCTCCTTACTTCCACACAAGGGCGGTGATGTTCCACAATGGTATGTGTGTACAGCTGGGAAGAAGGAGAATGGGCCGTGTTTAACTATGTTCTTTGTGTCTGTCTCGTGTACTTGATCAGTTTACTTTTGATTGATGACCCAGTCCGTGGCTGCCCCCGCAAGCTGAGAGATCATTGATGAGCGAGAGCTGTTCGTTCTTTGATAGAGTTAGGGAGGGGGAAAATTTGACGAGGCAACCATCTTACTGACTCCGTTTTGTTTTAAAGAAAATATTGAACAGGACAAAAACCCGTAAGATGCATGATGGCTGGCCATCATTCTTTGCATGTGTCAGTACAGCGAAAAGACAGGCAAGGGAGGGGGTATAATAGGACTTATGTTTAAAAAAATAAAACCGGCTTGCCTGGTCGGTGATATGGTGAATAGGGTGCATGATGGGACACCAGGAAGAAAGGAAAGTTTTTAGTCAACTTTCCTCAAGTCGACCCCATATGAAATGCTCTTTGGCAGCAAAATGTTTGTTCCGGACCTTGAGGGTCTAGACCTGGCGGCGTCTGCCGCATCCTTTGACGCAGATGAACATTCTAATGTTTTACAGAACCTACAAAAGACCAGAGACAGCCTAGCAAAGGAACATTTGCCCTCCACATCTGATGCTGCGTTGCAGATTCCGGTAGTTGGCTGGCTACCCGGAGTTGGTGAACTGGTCCGAGAGAAGATTGAGAACAAGAAGGAATTCGGCCGCTCATATCATGCTCCAGTTCCTGTGCTCGGCGTGCAGGGTACAAGAACACTCATTTTACCGCCGCTTCCTGGTTGAAAGGAAAAAAGGTACATCTCTATTGGCAATGTCAAACTACACAGTATGACACCTGCGGTCTCTTATCCAGCTATGATGCAAAACTCTGTTTTGGCTCCGACACCTGCTGCCGGACCTGATGTTACCATTGAGATGACTACAGTTACGAATCCTTTATTGAATCCACCGGCTGGTGATCCTCTTGATGTTACTGAGTACACTTATCCCACAGACTTATCTATGCCCGAATTAGAGACCTGTGGGGGCCAATCAATCACGCTTTTCATTTGACACTGACTCTGCCACATCAAAATCCCCTTGAAGATTTAGATTTTTGCTGATGGTTTAAAAAACATTTTTTAATTCCCCCCTGGACTTACATTTGGCTGGGACTTTTTAATTTTTTTTTATTCATGTCCATTGGATTTGTGGTGTATTTTTTCCGTTTTGTGAATAGACACTATGTTAAAGAAAGAACTACAATTAGACTAATTGATTGAACTTTGGCACCCCACTCCTCATCACATAGAATGAAGAGGGACCAGACTTTCGTGAATATCACAGCTTGGCCTGTCTTTGATGGGATTATCTGGGATGCTGTTACATTTCAAATACACAGGTCCACAGAGGTTGTTAATGTCCCTAATGTACTTCGTGTTTCAATGGGAGATATGGTTAAACAAAACATTTGCTCGGATGATTGGGACGTCCAAGCCGTAGAGGCTTTGTTTTCTGATTTGAAATATTATGCTGCCTTTGATGCTGAAGATTTGTATTTAGACTCTACGAATTATGGTGATTTGTTCTGTTATTAACACTATGGTAATCACTTTCTGCACAAAGCAAACATGTTTAAAAATGTGGTTAATTATACACAGTGGGAACATTGTCCAGCTCCAGTTGAAGGCAGCTCCAAAACTCTTTTGAAAAAGTGTTCATATTATACCGATTTTAATCAATCCAACCCTGATGCATTTTATTTTAAAATCACTGAGAAGTCCTCTTCCAAGGTTAGACTTACCAACACAAAATTATTATATTCCAAGTCCATTATCGACCAATTGGCAATAGGAGGCTATGAGCTGTGGAAAGATACCATTGATCTTAAATCTGTTTGGGGTTCTAAGCATTGGCAGGTGCAAGGCGCTGACATTCATCCTTTAACATTTCCAGTTTGGATCCCCAAGGTTGGCCATTATGGCAGAGAAGTGCAGATTCATGCCAGCATTGTTTTCTGGGTATGACCCCTGGCTATATACAGGTTAGAATTGATCCCCGTTTTCTGAATGACCATTCTGTCACTACCTACTTGGTAGGCAAGCTATGTCAGTCCTGGCTCAAACACTCCGCCATAGCGTCAGTCAAACTCCATTTGTCTAAATTGACTGACGGCGTGACTTGAATGACTTTGTAAAAGGTCCTGCAACAGGCAGGTCCAAAAGATGGATTTATGAAGTTTATAACAAAGTTTGGAAGCTGTCCCAAATTAAAGCTGCTTCTAGGTTAAGAGCTATTGATCAAGACAACTTAGAAAAAGTGCTTGATGTTGTAGATAATAGCATTAACACACTTTCTTCCCGAATATACACATTCGATAATATTGGGCTAGATGTAGGTAATCACAATTTACCGATTCTTAAATACCGTATTTTACTGAGTCGGTATTTAAGAATCAGTAAATGTGATGTAGGTAATGAATCGGTAAAATTTACCGATTCGGTAATATTCCTTATTACCGAATCGGTAATACCGATTCTGTAATGAGGAATACCTTCCTATTCATTCCAATGGGCCTGGAGGCCCATAGGAATGAATGGGAAGCCATTCACTATTACCGATTCGGTAAATACCGAATCGGTGATAGCGGAGGCATATTCAAGGGTGGCAGGGTGTCACATTGACACCCTGTTGCACCCCTGAATCGTGCATGTGTGCACATGTGGCGCACATCCATGTATGTCTGCCACATGGCACTTTTAAAAAAGCAAATAATTGCTTTTTTAAACGTATTCGGTATTTACCACCAACTTGTAGTTGGTGGTAAATAACGAATCCTTAAAGCAGAAATGCACTCACTTGAGTGCTTCCTACATAGGCTACTTACATTGGAAAGGGCTAAATACCGGTCGGTAATGGGAAAATTACCGATTTTCGGCCATTACCAACCAGTATTAAGCTACCTACATCTGGCCCATTGTTTCTTCTGTCGGTGATATTGTGCAAGATGAAGTCTCAGTTTTGTACCATGGTCAAAATCAATTGCGTTTTATTATGCCGTTTGCATGGACTTTACAAACGTTGAAGGCTGGGAAGATGCCTTGGGACTATATGAACACTTCCTCCCTGTTTTTACCGTTTAATTTGACTGTTAAACAACAATTTATGTCAATGAAGGATGCTACATTTTCACTTTTGCATATTGAAAAATTAGAACCCTTACCATTTTCAGTGGCCGAGACAAATTCTGCTGTTTGGCTTATCCATAGGTTAATAACGCTACCCTCCCTGCGGTTTAAATTTGAGGCTTGCATGAAATACTATGCCATAGGCCGATATGAACCATTGGGTAGCGCATATCTCCATGAAGTTTGGTCTCTTCCATTCACCTATAGGTGTTTGAGGGAGGGTAACGAAGTTTATTTAAAAGGTGAAGATTGCACATCCACACCCGACTGGAGAACGCACAATAGAGGGGGCAATTTTCAGAACGCAGTGTTCAAGTTCGAATGAGACAGGACCAAGTATAAAAAATTTCGCCAAAGTGGATAATTGGAAGTGAAATCCGAATTAGTAACCAAAAAAAGTTTTTAAAACCCAACAGGGATGTATAGTGTCAAAACACATGTAACTTGTAGAGCAAACTGCAAAATGCCGGTGGTGGGAACTCCGGTACACTGCAGGAGCCGGGTGGCGGCTGTCCCCAGGGCCACCATGGATCCAGGAGGGGGGCCACGCATTTTTGGTCATTTGTACCGGGGAGGGGGTGGTCTCCGGTTCTGCAGGGGCCACATGCCTCCCTCACTCAATGTAAAAAGAGCCCCAGCATGGAGCCAGTCCCCGGGGCTTCGGGGGGATCCACCCAGCCCGCCCCACAGTTTTTCAAATTAAAGTCCGGGCAGTTGGTGGCCCCTGAGATACTGATTTACAGTAAGGCCCCGGGGACCTGGTGGTCCCCAGGGCAGAGGGGGAGGCCATATGAGCATCCCCCGCATTAACATTTAAAGAAGCCCCCGGGAAGTGGTGGCCCACAGGGCATAATAAGCCCCAGGAGGGGAGGGCTGTAAGCCCCCCTCCTTTTTTGCATAATGCCCCCAGGACCTGGACCGAGGGCCCAACAACGTAGAAAGCGTGGGAGCCCACGCTTCCATTTTTAGGGGGGGGGGGTCGGATTTGCAAATCCTGCCAAAAATTTTACAAAGAAAATGCTTTTTGTATTTGCAGGTTCCCAATGGATCCCCAGGGAGTCAGGGTGTTTCGACCCTGCCCCCTTTTCTTTTTGTGGGAAGATAGAAAGAAAGAAAGTGAAAGAAAGAAAGAAAGAGAAAGAAAAAAAAAAAGAAAGAAAGAAAGAAAGAAAGAAAGAAAGAAAAAAAGAAAGAAAAAAAGAAAGAAAGAAAGAAAGAAAGAAAGAAAGAAAGAAAGAAAGAAAGAAAGAAAGAAAGAAAGAAAGAAAGAAAGAAAAGAAAGAAAAGAAAGAAAGAAAGAAAGAAAGAAAATAAATATAAGAGTGGCAGACTGCAGTAGTCCCCTGGCGCCCTTCTGGAGTGGACAGGGCCACCTTTAGACCTGGTGGTGCCCAGTGCAAAATCTTTTTTGGCACCCCCCTGCCACCCTTCCATGGCCTCCTCTTCGGGTTCCCTCACCACCACCCTGCAAAAGCGCCCCTCATCTCCCCAAAGCCCCTCTCTCACATACATTGTATTTGCTTTCAGTGGATGGATTGACTAATCCACTCCGCTATACACATAAAATACAGCTCTGTTCTTTGCAGCAGGCACATTAACCCTCTGCGCTACTTTATGGCCAGTCAAAACTGCCCGGAGACAAAACTCAGACCTCTCTCTGGAGCAGGAACATCAATCCCAGGAGTCATCCAGACATGTTATTAATGTTTTTGTAACATACTCACTTGAAAGTTTCTCCTCGTGTAACATTACTGTTCTTATTGTGCAGCGCTCTGAAATATAGCGCTCTATAAAAACGAATAATATACATTTTAAAAATGCTGCCTGAAAACTGTCTGTCCACCGGGCCCCACCCCCCTGCGGTCAGTACCTCCCCTCAGGTTCAGCCCAGATGAGGCCGAACCAACCAGTTGCACCGCCCTACCGGTGCAGCGGAGACCACCGCGGCTCAGCGCGGAGCTGCCACGGCGGTGTATGTCTGTCTGTCTGCTGCCTGGCTCCCGGAAGCGCAGCTCTGGTCAAAGTCTTCAAACTGCACTGAAGTATAGGTTTACTGCCTGGAACTGGTTCGAGAGACGACGCTGAGGCGCCACTGTCTATCCGTCCCTCCCGCTGCTCCGCGGGAGTAAGTGTGATCATATA